>NW_020271760.1:1711266-1805205 GCF_003268045.1 Sipha flava
TCTTATAATTTTACTTGTTACATCTATGATAAATGCCATTAAAAAAACGATTATTTAAGAAGTAAATTTAAAAGTGAATTTAAAAAACCATCTATTTTATATTAATTGAATTTATAATACAGTACAACATTATAGACTATTATTTGAAAGACAGATAATTAAAGAGTGATGATAAATTACAGTAACAAAATCCTATATTAAAACGTAAACAAATATTTATTCACAAAAAAAAAAATATACTAAATAGGTGACCTCTGTAAAATATCATCTTACGAGTATTACTAAATTATTTTTTCTTTTGAAAATTGGATTTTATATTTGAGTATACGAGTTTTCAAACGTATTTATTACAAACAAAAAAATTTACTTTTACAGACATGTTTAGTTTGACATTTGTTTTATATACTATGATAGTAATAATTTTACTTTAATTTAGAATAAATGTTAGAAATAACTTTTCATAACTTGTCAAAGTGTTTTTAAATTATTTAAGATTAATACCCACAGTACAATTGAATATAAATGATAAAGTTCACTTCCCGAAATACCCACGTGAACTTTTGGTTTTTTAAATATTTTGCAACAAAATAAAAAGAAAGAACATTATGCGTAAACAAATTTATGTGACTTGGGTTAACAGCTACGGACAGTTAATAAAAGAAGAAGTATAGATGAGGGGAGGATGTTTGATCATTTTAACGTAGTTACCCTTACTTTACATTTTTAAATAACCATTATGATAATGATGGTTAATTCTTTTTTTTTCAACACATCATATTTTATTATTTCTAATTTGTAATTTTAATGTTCTGAATTATTTATTAATTATATTATTTAAAATCAATAACAATTATAAAGTATTCAAACTTAAAATGCATTGTATAAAATATAAATAAAGATTAATATATTATGTATAAATCCAATAGATAAAACAAATTATGTCTATTCGCACATGTTTTATAATTATGAATATTTTAACGAATGAAAAATCAAAATCAATATTTTCATGAAATTAAAGAGAAATAAAGTTTATGGCACATTTTGATAAAATAAATTTACTGCGATTTTGTCTTAATATTTTTTTTTTTTTAACTTTACGTACAGTCGCTCGCTAGAAGTGTATCAGAAAATTAATCCACGACAAATAACTGAATGTCCTTGATATGTCTCTAATAAAAACTTACAAAATGATTTACATATTCTCACACTTAAGAAATTAGCTTATCAATAATATACCTAATAAATTTTACATTAAGCTTTCAATTCACACAAATTCACCTAAATATCTCCCAAGTGTCTTCTCCTACTATTTCAGGAAATCCTAAAAGAAGGTTAAAAAGAAATTTGCTAAGAGAGACGCTTCAATGAAATTAATTTCAAATATAATTCTTTAGTTCAAAAAAAAAAAAAAATAAATAAAAAATATTAATAATTAAAATCTAAAATTAAAATACAATACATACCAAGAGATGCAAAACTATCTAATTTTTTTTTTTTTTTTTGCTCTCGATAACATTCCTATACTTTCAATAAAATGTGTAACAAAATTCCAATAAGGTTTAAAAATTAATGATTTTTAATACTTTTGATAAATACAAACTCATATATACGATAAAACAAAATTGTATTTGTTGTTAATACGAGTACATATTTTAACGCTATGATAAATAAATTTTGCTCACATAAATTGAATCAAGACATTTTTAGAATATATTGGATTTGGAACCAGCATAGGTGCAATTTGAGGGAGGCTTGGGTGTACTTAGCACCCCCATTTTCAAAATTAACACCCCCAAATGGGTTTATGTTAATTTACATTTAAATACTCATTATTCATTATGTATAAAAAAACATAATAGTTTTTGAGTTTTTTGTATAAATATATAAATTTTTATACAATACGAAAATATTTCGCAATACGAAAAAAAAAAATATCTTTGCAATCGGGTAAAAGTTTTAAGTTTCTAACCACATTACTTTTGGAATTATGACTAAATAACTAAAATTTTAAATGTGAAAGTCTTATTTACAGCGTATTTTTACCATTTTAGGACAGTTTTTTCTTCTAGCCTAAAAAAAACCATTAAAATTTAAAAAAATTACCTATTTAAAGTACCGCCGCATGGCAATTTAAAATCTAAAAAGGTCCTAAAAAAACGTTTGGATCAGTATTTCTACCCAAAAAAGTGTTTAACAAATAAAATATAAACATCATTATAAAACAATAATATCCTTCGCGTTAGTCAGAATCTATAAGTGATCATGTGATAAAACATTTGTGTTTACAGACAGGTAATTCGTTATACGCACAATAAAAATATAAAATCAAAGTGAACAATTTAAATTTAGAAGTATTCATGTATTTACCAAATATTTTAGTAACCATTGAATTTTACAGTTTGCGGGTGTCTATAACCATTAAGGAACATGAAAAAGATAGAAGGGCTTCAGCGTCCCCAGTATTTTCATTGAAATTGCGCCCCTGGGAACCAGACCATTTTGTTCATATTACGCGGATGCCCACATTAACCAGTGTCCACATTAGGTATAATCCACTGTATTACTCTTATCAAAAAAGTATACTCACTGTACAAATGTTAGAATATATTGAAAAAATTATTTTTAATAAATAAAAAAAAAAATTGTACAAAACTGAATAGATTAAATTTTACATTCTTGCTGCATAACAAATACAACATATTATTAAAATACAAAATGAAATACATACCTATCATATATTTTTATTCGATGAGAAAAATATATTCAAAACATCTTCAATTTATACATTCATTGGAATTCATTTGTAGTATAATATTATTTAAATGAGCATAGTTGTATTTTTAAATATTAAAAATGTACGAATTTTATTTTTTATTTTTTTTTTTGGAAAGGGGCGGGATAATATAAAAGTCTATATAAATTTTTTTTTTTTATTTGACCCTTTGAATAAACACTTTTTTCTCAATTAGTTACGCATAATTGAGTCTACTCTTAAGATTCTTTTGTTTTAAATAATCACAATACGAGTATATATAGGTATATCGGTTAATAATAATATTGATATTGTTATTAAATTTTAAAGTTTCTAACGATTAGCGTAAATAATTTTCTACAATCGATATAAAAAATAAAAAATATTCTACAGATTACAACCAAATTTGATTTACATATTATCTGATTGAATGTTTCGTAATATTTTTCCTTAAATCATTAAATAAAATCATTGTCCATTGATACAAAGTGTTTTTTAATATTTTGCAGGGTAAAAATTGTTATAGCAGACGTAACAGAAGATTGATTTAAATAATTCTGCAATTTTTTTTAAAATATACTCTGTAGTTTGTGAAGACCTTGATCTTATGTTACCCATGGGACAACCGCGCATATCTGATCGAGACATTATTATTGTGTCTTTGTTACACCACGTCTCCTCTCAAATACTTGCAATCATCACACCTTTTCATTGTATATAATATTGACTCCGGGTCGTGTGTAACATATATATATATATATATATATATATATATAAATAATATTGTTTGTAAATATTATATAACAATAACATGACTATTTAACACATATTATTGAAACTACATTTTTTATGGAATAAAAATATATAAATAAAAAACTCATAATGGTCATAAATGCTCGATGATATACTATAAATCAAAAAAATTTAATAGTCATAAAATTATTGACTTCATTATATGCGTTATGTATCCATATTTTTTATATAATTCAATAACCACTATACTGATAAAGTAAATTATCTCCACTATGCAGTAAATATTGACACGTATACCTATATATATATTCGTATTAAATCAGTATATACTTAATTATATAATAATTATATTACAACGATTTCCTCGAAAAATTCCATTTAATATATTTATACTACTTTTATATTAAGAAATTATAATATTTGAGACATTAACTTTTACGATATATGAATATATCACGTCTACGTGGGTATACTGCATTTAACGAATTCTCGATTTTTTTTTTTTTGGTGCATATAATTATAATTTGTGATATACATATATATGGGTATACTAGCTATAAATTAATGATTATAAACTGTATTAACGAAATTTGTCCTTTTTTTCTACAAAAATCAAAAACAACAACCGGGTTGCAAAAAATGAACTCAAAATAATAATCGCATAATAACAGGTAAAAAAATTGCTACAGAAAAATGCACCAAATACTTAGGAAGGAAATTCGACAGAATTCTAACTTGGAACCAACAACTAAAAAATAAGTTGAAATCACGCAATAACATTAAAGCTAAGTTGACCGGCACTAGCGGGAGGTACAGCATCAGTGAACTCCGAACTTTAGCCCTAATATTGGTATATAGTGTCGCCAAATACTGTTCACCAATATGGGCTAGAAGTTCACACTGCAAAAAAGTTGATGTACAGTTGAATCACACTGTGCGCATCATCTATGGAACTGTAAAATCTACAGAAAAGGAAAAGTTATCAGTTCAATATAACATAGCTCCTCCCGATCTTCAGAAGCTATCTCATACTACAAACACTATCTTCAAATTAAGCACATTTCAAAATTGGCCACAGCAAAAGGATATCCTGGAACACCCTCTGATAAAGTTAGGGTCAAGACATCCTATCTGGCGTACAGATCCACTCGAAGAGTCCATAGAAAGGCTGTGGAAAAGACGATGGGAAATAGCAAAAACCCATAACAAAATCCTTGTTATAGACCCAACTATAAAAATACCTAGATGATATTTAAGCCGTACCTAATGGATAGCTCTCAATCACATCTGGACGGAGCAGGAAAGATATAATTACTTACTACATAAATGGGGAATGGTCGATTCTCCGCTATGAAAATTAGGTGATATTCAATATATCAAACACGTAGACCAATCATATCCTAACAGGAACTTTGAAGGAGGATTAGTAAAATTGTTCGAGGGCAGACCTGCAGTCACCAAATGGTTTGAAGAACTCATTACACGTATGTGATAGGTGCATTTCCCTAGCACCACTACTTTTAAATTTTCGGACCGGACCCGGAGCCTTCGTTTGTTCTTGTTTGTTTCGAATTTCGTCGTTTGTTCCAACCCCGTTCCCGAGTTGTAGACAATTTACGGTGGGGATGCCATGAAAATCCCCCCTAGTTTAATTCAAGCATCCTTATTTTTAAATATATTCATTCTTAAATCCATAATCAATACCTAATAAAAAAATGACCAACTTAAAAAATTGAATTATCGGATTTTTTAGCTAACTCCATAGTCAGTGTACAAGCCTGTTGTTAATCACTGTTTACAGTCAAATATAACATTTAACACTACAGTTTAGTACTACAGATTTCCTAATTTACTCTAAGTACGATAAAATTTTGTGACTATACCGATTAAATTTATCTAACTATTGAATCAATAGAAATAAGGTAGTACAGTCGTATCTATACGTTAAACTTTCAATTTCAATAACAGGAAATTGTTTTAAAACTTTTTGTAACACTTTTTAAACATATACAGGTATATATAATATATAAATATAATATATTATATAAATTTTATTTATATATTGAAACAAATAAATTTTACAAACTTATGTACAAAACTTTAAAGTACTTATAATAATTTATTAGGTATTTAAAACTGTTTACTGTATATTAAATATTGACAGTTTTGTGCCTCGTTTGTTGGTCTTACAGTTTTTGATTATAGTTGAAAATCATCATATTTTTCCCACGTTTTGTTTGATTTTCTATAACAGTACGCAACATAATGTCCAATTGCTTTTATAGAATTTGAATTTGGTGAAATAAAGTTTACAATTCCTCTTAGCTTATATATTTATTTTTGAACTTTAAGAATAGTGGAGATATCCTTTAATTGAAAGCTTAACTCCAGATGTTTATTTGATTTTTTTCTGTTGAATTAGAGGTACTACTGGTTCGATAATTAAATGCTCTTTAATTTCCAGGACTTGTATTATACTAGTGTTATAATTTTTACAGTATAATGGTGAAAAATTGTAATTTTCCATTATATCTTCAAAGAACATTAAATCATGAGTTGGTAAATTAACGGATACAATTATTTATTCTCTTAAAAATATATTTGTACAATCAGGACATACCATTGTTGAAATAATTAAAAGAAAGTCGGCAAATATTTTCTTAATCATGAATTGCGCCGTACAAGCTGCACTAATTACTGTCAATTTGTTAGTACATTGATTTTTAAATAAATCTTTCAAAAGCATCGCACGTTTCCTATAGGATTTCACGGTAATACCATCATGTATGGCATAGGACACCAACTCCATAAATTTATTTTCTGTTCTTCTTTCAACAAAATCTTGATAATGTTCGCTATCAGCGTAAGTACAAAACATCACTTGTGGTATTGAGTCGAATGTACAGGTATTTATAAGAGATGTATAATTGTTTCCAATACGAATTCTTTTCAATTCCGATACAAATCCATTTCATAGAATACCAATGACTGAATTTCTTGTTCGACTTATATCGTTGCAATGCAGTACCATTGGGTCTTTTGTTAAATACTTAGATTTTTTTGTTTTGTTTTTGGTTTTCCTAATCCCATCCAGTTTTCCGTAAAATTAAAATATTTTGTTCGATTTCGTCTTACTCGTTAGAAATCAGCTGTTTTAGTTCGTTTTGAATATTTATAGTAAGTGTTACAGTTTCTGAAATAGTTTCCTTTAATTTAACTTGAATCTCTGAAATTGGTTGTGTTATTTTATGTTCAATATCCGAGATATCTTTATTTGACTGAGCTACAGATGTGTTCATCAAATTCATCAAACCAATAATTGATTCAACGTCAGTTACGAAAAAATCATCTAAACGAAGTGGTAAATTTCTGTGTTTAAAAACAATTAACTTTAGATCTTTAAACATACTTTCGGAAGAAACAATTGTTTCTGTTAAAGTATCATATCCGAAAATAGGGACCATCAGAGCAGACCAAAAAGTTATGTATTTGCAAAAGTTTAATAATATTTTCACTAGGGATGGTGAATATTGCATGTTGTCGTGATCTGCGGTTAAATTACATGTAAATTTACTAATTTGTTCACATTCTTCGTATATAAGTTTTATGTCCTCAAATATACTCGTAAAAGCTACTAGAAACATTTCATTATCGGTTTCTTCTTCATCACGTAACCTTTCATTTGATTTATTTTCAAAATCAATTTCAATAATTTGAGTCGCTATTTTTTGTTTTACGAATCTTTTTGCAATCTCACATGCAGTTGGTTGCTGATCACCATTTATCCCATCAAATTCGTATAAAGCGGTAGTGAAAATTGACCTTATAATTGTTCTAACGTCATTTATTGAAGTACTTACAACGATCAGACTAATTGCTCTCGTGTAAAATTGTTTGACTCTTGGTGTGCAACTTTTTAACTCGGGCCATGTGTTAATTAAATGCATTACATGATTGAAATCATTTCTAATCATACATTTTGGAATTTCAGAGCCGAATTCTTTTAAGATTAATTTACTATAGTTCGAAATATATGTATCAAGGCCAGAAAATTGTGTGAACGTTTTTGTAACGGCATGCATTAATGCTAGCGATTGATCAGTTATAACTAATAGTGGCGGATTTTTCACATAACGAAGTCATTCTGCTAACCAATAACTGATGCTTTTCGGAAAGCATGTGTATGACATAAAATTGATACACAAAATCTCATACAAAAAAATAATATGAGTTTGCCTCCCAGAAAACAATGTAATTTTTTTTACAACCAAACCCGTGGTGTCAATTGATATTGTAGGTACTGAATTTTTTTCGCATAAATTCTGTAATTATTCACTTCACTCGCAGTCCAGTAATGAACGAAGAATTTATCGTGTCCAATATCTCTGATTATGTTATTGTAAGGAGATGTTCCTTTTAGTAACAAAATATAAATTATTGGATCATCCTGAACTTGATTATTTTTTAGTCTTGTGCTTAATCAATCTAAGTGCATTTAATGAAGGAATATGACTAGGTATTGGATCACCATAATCCATAATAGATATAGTCATTGTACATTGAATAAATGACGCTGATTTATTTTGATCTTTTAATTGGGTAGCAAATTTAATTTTCTCATCACCAATAACTCTTCTTTTTTTATGGTTTTGACATGATTTAAAATTGCCTTTGATATTATATTTGATGATCGTACGTGACTCCACAGTTGGACATCTAGTAAAATAACCAGATAAAGTACTATACACATAGAACAGTGACCAGCAAATTTTAAAAATACTTGACCTTCCTGGAATATTTTAGCGTATTTATAACTAATTGAGCAAGGAAATTTAGTTTGTTCGTAAAAATACTCATATATTGTTGAGGTCCATTTATAAGGCTGTAGTAGATAGTACGATCTGAGTACGATCGATACTCAGATTTTTGATTGGAACGCTTATATATTTGAGGCTTATTATCATATAAACTTCCCCATTCTTCAGCAGACAATTTAATATTAAAATTTAACGTGTCATCACTACATGTTTCTGAAGATATGGAACTATGGAAATCATCAAAATTGTTGATATTATCGAATTCATCTGTGTGTGTAGGAATTTCATTGGGAAATAGTTTATTGCAAATTACATTTCTATTTTCTTTTAGAATTATATAAGCGTATTTAGACGATATCAAATAATTTAAGTCTTTAGATATATCTAACAAACATTGAGCAGAAGGACCTTTGACAGAGTTTGAATTTTCACACCGAAGAGTGTACTAAGTTGCTACTTTGACAAATTCGTCAAAATCAACTTTTGAGACTGCAGGCATTGTAAAAACCTTGAATATTAAATTACTTAAAATTATTAATCGATTTCAGTATTTTTCATATTTAAAATCTGATACTTAAACTACATAAAATAATCTTTTTTTTTTTTTATTCGATACCTACAATCAGTATATAGCTCAATAAGCAAATTTGATCATAATTTTATTTATGTATATATAAAAAGAAATTTTTTGCAAGTAAAATATTATTATTATTATTTTAGAACATAAAATAAAACAAAATAAAATATAATATTATTATACCTGTTGAAATGATCAACAAAAAAAAAAAAATCATCCATTTTTTCTTTTATATAATTATTTTGGAAATATAAAATTTTAGATTGAAAATACATTAAACTAAGCGACGAAGTTTTGTTTTCTTAATTGTATATGTACAGACATTTATAATTTTGTCAATATTAATTTCTTATGTATTCTCTTTTTCAATATTGAGGATTGCAATATTTGTAAGTTTTTCTTGTGAAATTGAATTTCTGAGATGATTTTTTTATGAGCTTAAGTTTAGAAAAACAACGTTCGGCAGAAACGAGGGTCCATTTCTACGGCCCCCCTAGTTTGGAAATTTTAAATTCTGTTTGAGCAGATCGTTTGGCAACTGATTTTATTCTTACCCCTATTTCTATTTTGATTTCATTTCTCTCTGAGAGTATAGACCCTAGGTACTTAAATTTTTTTGTTCTTTTAAAATGTCGGTTGTTGATGTTGAGCGTCGGATATAATCCCATGGTGTCTCGCCTTCCTACCACCATTTATTCCGTTTTTTCTTCATTAATGTGAAGTCCAACTTTCTGTGCTGCTTTCTCCAGCCGAGAAGAAATTTTAGTCCGTCTTGTGATTTCTCCATGATCACCAGATCATCTGCCAGCGGTCCTATGTAAGATTCCTGGAATTTAACTCCTTCTTGCAGTGTAATATTCATCTCCCTTATTACTTTTTCTATCACTATATAAAATAAGATTGGTGACATAGCGTCTCCCTGTCTTAAACCTGATTTGATTAATATTGGGTCTGTAATTATATACAAATATATAACGTATATTAACTAATTATAATTTTTTGTATAACAAGAATTATTGTGGTTGTTTTTCCTTCTTTTTTAATGTTCCAGATCTTTTATGTGAAGTCACTTTTAGTATGTTCAAAAATACATATAGTGACACATAGTGTTAAATGTTATACTGAACTCTACAAAGTGATTAACAAAAGGCTTGTACACTGACTATGGAGTTAGTTAAAAAAAACCGATAGTTCAATTTTTTTAAGTTGGTCCTTTTTTTATTAGGTATTGATTATGGATTTAAGAATGAATATATTTAAAAAAAATGTAGATGCTTATATTAAAGTAGGGGGGAATTTTCATGGCACCCCCATCGTAAATTGTTTATAACTCGAGAACGGGATTGGAACAAACGATGAAATTTTCGAAACAAACAAGAACAAATGAAGAACAATCAATTACCTCGGGTTCGGTTCCAAAATTCAAAAGTGGGAGTGCCAAGGAAATACACCTGTATGTGATACTCGTATTTTCCAACTTGTTACCTACTGTTAATAACTAACTTTTAAAAATATTTTGTTTTATTGTTTCATAATTTATTTCATTTCCTGATTGAAAGATGCTGTTTTTTACTACGGTCATCTCTGACTGAATATTGATTTTCGATAAATCCAATAATCCCTGAAAACAGTTAAAATGTACTAATGACTTTTATCATAAAATTAAAAACTGAAGATTTACTTGATAATGATCAATAAAACATTGACTTTCTTCAAATCTTAGTTGATAAAATTATTCAACAGATATGCCCATTTGTAAAATATCATTTGAAAATCTTTCTTTTAACTTTGTAACTAGTGTGTCAAGAATCACAAAGTACGCATTTATTCTATAGAAATCTTCAGTTTTCTGTTCGTTACTTTGTGTACGTTCTGTGTACTAGTGCTAGTAGTGACAGTGACATTTTTAAGATCATTTGGTTCTTTCATTTTTCTTAATAATATTCTTAGTAATATGATGTATTAACACTACGGATTTGTTGATCAAATTTTGTTATTGGATAAGACTGGAACATAATTTAAAAGTAGTAGTCATTATAGTCACTCTATGTCTCTATATACCTTAATAGTACCAACAACAGCAAGTATACAATATTGCAATGGTAAAATGTAAAAATTATATTTATATATTAATAATTACTCATTAGGTTTCTAATTATTTATGACCAAAGTTTAATTGTAATTTGTAAGTGTTAAGTACCTAGCTGTAATTTGTATCTAGTTTTGCATGCAAATAACTTTAATAAAAAATAAGCTAAGCGATATTACCAATATTTATCTCTAATATATCATATATCTACCTTCATAATTGGACGTGATGGACCAGAGTTAATATTACCCAAATCATTTATATCACTAATTTTAAGCCGAGAATCAAAATCAATCAAATCAATATTCGATGATGAATCGAAGTGTACTGTAGTTTTTTCAGGAATTTCCGTCAGCAACACGTTTTCAGATTTTACAGTTTCTTTAGGTTTTTTTTAATATTAAATAATTAAAAAAAAATCGACATTTCAATAAATAAATAAAACACTAATGAAATTACTGAAGTACTACAGGTTACAGTTATACACTATACACAATTATACAAAGTTATAAACAGTTTTACAAAATACAGATACCTACAACAACGAAAAGTACAACGTGACACGTTAGGTATAATTCGGATTAACAGTGAACAAAGCAACACGAAAAATGAAACGGTCGAATCGGCAATCGGGCAAATTAATAATGTTTATCAATGTCTGATTATCGGAAATTTATATTTTTGTCATTGCTATAATGCGATAACAATCCGTCGCGACAGTCAGCCGGTACACATTGATGACGATTAGGTATAAATATAATATGGTATAATAATTATTATATTGACATTTGACATTTCGGAAAAAAAATATTATGTAAGGTTCATGATTTTTGTAATTGTTATAAAATAAGTACCTATTTTAATATTTTATACTATGAAAACGGTTTAATAATTTTGGGGAGCTAAGCCCCCTAAGCACCTCCAAATTTCCGCCTATGACCCAAAATCCGTATGGTTCCCAATAAATTACGAGTAAACAGTATTGTATAGTTTATTATTATTAACTTACAAATATTTTAAATTTTAAAAAGGAGAAACTCAGTAAAAACAAAGCAAATGGATGTAATTCGAAAGGATCAGCTAATTTTCTGAGATCTAAAAATTATTGAATTGATTATTACTAGAACAGATATACTTTTTTTTTTAATAATTAATCGGTATATTTTACATCATAACAAATTATGAATCAATCTTACTCGGAAGAGGAATAAGCAAAGCAACATATAAGCATTAAAATATTTTGTATAATTTATACTATTGCTAATAAGCATTAATTTTAGAAAAAAGCTGTTTAAAAATATGCATAGGCATTTACCCATTGTTTCGAAAATATGGTAAAATGAATTAACGATTTCAGAAAATAATGATATGGATTCTTTTTAGTTAAACAATTTATTAAAATAAAATAAAAAATAAATATTTTAATGTAAAGAATGAAAATAATATAGTAAATATTAATTTTTAAATCATTATCTGAAGTACTTTTTCATCTATATTTACGACTACTTCTGAACTTCTAATGATTTCTAAAAGTATGATTAAAATTTTGAATAAAGTTTTTTTTTTTCCAAGTTTAGTTTAATGGAATTTCAATCAAAGCCGATCACTTCAGCAGAATCAATGATTCAGGTCAATGTGGTCGTCTTACTCTATTACAAGTGAATTTCGAATTCGTCTTACTATGGATGATCCGATGTATTCTAAATATTTTTAAAAATTGAAAATAAGTATTAATTAAGGAACAGGTTTTTATTTTTTACTCTTACACAGCCTAGATAGAAACTACAGTTAGATAGTTGCAGTTAGACAAACTGGTTCTTATTATAAAAATATTATAATATAAAATTAAGATTTTCTTGGGAGTAATTTTGTTAATTATAAGAAACTTTTGAAAATATTTTCTTGATTATAAATATGCTCATAATTTTGATAACATCGTAGTTACTTCAATACATGACATTTTCTACATTGATATATACACGAATGATTATTAATTTTTACGTTAGATAAAACATTACGAACCGAATTATTATTGATTTTTTTTCAACCGTGTTGAATAGTTATCCCGAATAAATTACTAAATTTTTCATTGTAATAGTTTGTATTAATTAGCTATTTTTCAGAAGATGAATATCTAATGATTTCAATATGGTCAACTAAGGATATTTTAGTAATAACAAATAAATAAATTATATTATATATATAATAATATAATATATATTACTAACAAAGTGTTTAACGAACCTCTTATAAATGTTTTTATTTTGTTCTAAAGACAACACATATTGCTCCGGGATTAAATGAATAATAATGTTAAGTTCATATTGAAATTCAACATCTTAAATCTAAAACAATACAAATGGTTAAGAGTAATACGTTGTAATTGTACGGGTTATTTATTATAAATAAAATAAATATGATTTACTACACTCACGAGGAATGTGTTTTAAACACAATGTAGCACGAATAATATACAAGATGATAAAATAAATCAGATTTATAGTTTTCATTGGCGTTAAAAATATTAAAACAATTTAAAAATAATTATTCTATTAAAAACATTTGTTTAATCACGCCGGGTATCGGATATGCAGTGCATTATTTATATACATACAACTTCTGTGAATATTAATACAGTATTTAATTTATAGCTTACGATATTATCAAACTTTTCAATTGTACTGCGAATAATTGAAGTTCAGATACTTTTAATTTAATCAATCCCGTTTTTAAAAATCACTGATTCTTAATTATCCTTTTCTTAAATAATGTATTTTTAATGCAAAACTACTACGAGCTCATACACTATAAACTAGTTCTAACTGTATCGATTATTAATCATTTTACTTTGTTTACATGCAACCACATACTTTTCATGTAATATATAACGAATATTTCACTTTCACCGGTTTATAAAAATAACGAAACAATGTAGACTTCATGGCTGACCATTCGTAATACGTAAATAATACAGTGAATCTTAGAATTTTACCTTAACTCATTGTCTTGTTATTAAATCATGCTAAACGTTTAATTAGGTTAAGGTATATACCTATAGAATATAATACAGGCCTAGGATTTATTGTAATTGTAGTATGAAATTATTCACATACTATTAGTATAGGTATTTAAGTTTAGAAGTATCTTTATGATACACATATATTATTCACATACACATAAAATATTAGAAATAATAGAAAGTTAATAAATTGTGGTAATAAACAATAAAATTATTCAAGTATAACGAACATCTGTTTCATCAAAAATACAAAAAAAAAAAATCTATTATTAATTTTTGAAGAAAAATACGAATTTTGTAATAATAATTTTGATATACAATAAGTAACTAGTAATTGATAAGCAAGTCTTAAAAATGTCTTAAAAATTCCTGTTAATCGTTCACGGTTAATTACAATATAAAGATAATTAAAAATTATTTGAACACAAAACAAAAATACGAAATCATTCAAATAAAGTATTTTTTTTTATTAGATTAAGCTTTAAAAGACAATTTCATAATTAAGAAAGTTTTTCTAAAATATAAATAAATATATATATATATATATATATGTTATATATGTTAACGTAAATGCTCGATCACTAGGTAAACCTAGGTCTTACTAGTTAATGCTAGGCTGTTTGTACTCAGTAAATCCTGAAATTCTAAATTTTATTCGGACTTTTACTAAACACGTTGTGTACATCCTAGGATATACAAATTGACTTAGAAAAAAGCTGATCAATACACAACACATATATATAGTATCAATAGAAAATTTGTGTTAAGCTGCATAAAAATTATAATTATATATTATTATAATTAATAAAAATGCATTGTACATTTTTTTCTGGAAATCACACCTCAAACATTTTTGCTCGCAACGATTAATAACAATTATTTTGCGAAGATATTTTTACGACTGCAATGTGTAGATATTAATAATTGTCTAATAATTTACTAACGGATACGTTATCGCTTACATATGGTTTTATTAGATACATGTTCAGTCTGTTTGGATTTTACGTGATAGACGGGTCCATTTATAGAACAGTGTAATATGTGTTGTGCTTTGTGCGCGTAATATTTATATTGAATTGCATATAATTAATGTAATTTTTAATTATATTTATTTTTATTGTTAATTTGACTTAAATATGGCTAATATAGAAAGGTTTTATGACGTTTTAAATCCAATAATTAAAAAAAAAAGATTCTAGTAATACTTTTTATTTAACACATAAAATGTCCAATACGTATTTACAAGAAGTGAAGAACGCAAAAACAATCGCTGTCAAAAAATCAATTCACTATCGGAGATTAAAAAGTTTTGATGTTCTTTGTATTGGGAATGAAGACAAACTTATTTTTCCAGTGGAAAGTGGATCTGAAGATATTCGATACTACGTATGTAATGACGAAATTTTTGATATTATACACGCAGCTCATATTGAAACAGGACATGGTGGTAGGGATCGGATAAATCAAATGCTAAAAAAAAAAATTCAAAAATATTAATGTGGAAGCTAAAAATGTTTACTTGAAAATGTGTGAAACATGCCAGAAAAAGCATAGTATGCCAAAAAAAGGACTCGTTGTTAAACCGATATTGCACAATGAAATGAATTCTCGATATCAAATTGATTTAACTGATATGCAATTAAACCCGGATAATGGTTTTAAATACATTATGGTGTATCAAGATCACCTGATAAAATTTGTGATAATACGGCATTTACGGTGTAAACGTGCATAAGAAATTACATATCAACTTCTAAATGTATTCACTCTCTTTGGAGCTCCTAGTATACTACACTCTGATAACGGGCGAGAATTTGTAAATAAAATTATTACCAGTGTTTGTGAAATGTGACCTCAAGTTATAATAGTTCATGGCAAAGCTCGTCACAGCCAATCTCAAGGTTAGGTTGAACGAGCTAATCAAGACATCGAAAGTATGATAGCAACTTGGATGGAAACTAATGACAATGCAAAATGGTCTGAATCTTTACGATTTGTTTAAGCAATGAAAAATTCAGCATTTCATTCAAGTTAGTTTTAATTATTATTAACTTTTTTTCTGTTGTATATTTAAAAGGTATTTTTATAAATTTAATCATATCATACATTTTTAGATTAAGTAGTATTTAGTAATTATTATAAAAACAAAAAAAAAACTTAAAAATATACAACCGAATAAATACAGATTTTCGTGGTACACCCATGTATAATATAACATTGAATAATTATTATTTGTATTAAAATAATCCTACAATTTTAATATAAATTTTAAAATAAAGTATAATTTAATAAAATAGCTATAAATTATAACTATTTTTTGAATTAGGTATAAAACGATCATCCTATGAGGCAATGTTTGGGTGTACAATGAAAATGGGACTTGCTACTTCGAGTATACCGAAAAATGTGATAACAGAACTCATTAATAAAGATGACCTTATATCTATCCTTGAAGACTCTAAAATTACAATTTTTAATGAGAATGAGGAGACGAATACTATTGAAAAAATCAATGAGGACATAGACATTGATCATAACCAAGGAAAAAAAAATCGATTTTGAGATGTACAAAAATAAAGGGGTAGATATAGAGACAATAATAGACAACAATAAAAAAAACAACTTTATCGAAGAAAGATAAAAATCAAAAAATATTACTTGAACGTTCTACTAAAATTAAACGACAACGAGAAGAGTTACTACAATCTCTGGATAAACAAGCAAAAAAAATGAAAACAATATCTAATAAAAATTTTCCTGCTGCATTAATTGGTCAAACAGTGCGAGTGAAAATTCCAGATTTTAACCGATGTAAAATTGATTCTCGCACATTATTGGCTGTAGTTGTTGAAATTATTGACGAATAATTTTATCGATTAGAATCTAAAGCTGGGACATTGAATCAATTATTCACTAGAAATCAATTTACTTTATGCGAAGAAAAATTTATTTCAATATCCGATGTTCCAAATACAACAACAAGCATACGCCAAGCTGTTGCTCAACTTTCACTATCAGGTGGGCATGGATTTTTGAGGTGTGATTGCCAGAAAAAATGTACAACTAAAAAATGAAAATGCCGCCAGTCAAATGTATTATGTAATAGCAGGTGTCATAATAGTACAACGTGTGTAAATAAATAAAAATTTTAAATAATTATTTCTAACTACCCATCAATTTTACTGAATTTTACTTAATTTTTATGAAGAATAAATAATGATTCTGTTTTTAAATGATTTTTATTTTGTATAAAGAATTTAAATATCTGTCGGTAGTTTGTTTTAATAATATTGTTTGAACGCACCGTCGCGGAGCCTTTGAAAAATATTTATCGCCAGCCGGCCGCGCGACACTTACGAACGTGCGCTCTGAAGAAGCTTATGAAATATGGTGAGAGGAGGAGATGGTGATGTTCAAGGACAACAAAAGGCCAAAGAAATAATAAACCAATGAATAATATGCCCTTGGGCACAAACCAAACTTATTATTATTAAGGTATACAGACAATAAGTAAATAAAAACAATCTTATCTCGGGTGGTGGTGATAAGAATCCAACTGATAATCGCTACACCTGACTCCTAGATGGCAGCGTAAATAAGCACTACTACCAACCGGCAGACCACAACGGACAACAATCGTGGTGATGGATGGCTTGTGTCGGGAGCGAAGTTGATACTACTGGTGTACGCGACGCGCACGACTAACCGGCTTGTAAAAAGGACCACGGGTGAAAACCACGTGGACGCCAACGAAACCAGAGTGATCGTGAACGGAAAACAGGTTTACATACGGGAAACGCACTCGAAGAGGAACTGTCTAACACGCACAAAATCGAGTTCGTGAAATACGTGCACGGTGATTGCACAATACCACTGTCCACCAATCAACCGACGCGATAAACGGGGTGAAAGGACGGAAAGCCGTGAAAGTGACCACGAGGTCGACAATATCTAAATAAAGACGCGTTGAAACTACACGCGGTGACACACACATGAGATCGACCAACGGTCGCGGATCTAACGCACGACAAACGACAATCGCGTACCAAAAGGGAATCGACCTTAGGAAGATAACACACACGAAAAAAAGGCGGCGCAGGCACGATAGTTATCGGCCGGTCGAACGCTAACGTGTGTCCAGAACCGAAAACAAGTTTTTCCGCACACACTACCGCGATTGACGGCCCGGGCGACCAGGGACGCATCACCGGTGGGGGTAAAAAAAAGGGAGTACCGACGGTGGTCTTGGCGAATCCTCGACGCTCGTTACGATGGTGCACAAGCAAATATATAATTATAATTTTTACGCAGCTTAAATGTTATGTATCGTGTATTGATCAGCTTTTACTAAGTCAATTTGTATATTCTAGGATGTACACAACGTGTTTAGTAAAAGCCCGAATAAAATTTAGAATTTCAGCATTTAGTGAGTACAAACAGTAAAACCTAGCATTAACTAGTAAAACCTAGGTTTACCTAGTGATCGGGCATTTACGGTAACATATATATATATATACATATGTATCGCACCCCGGCAACTATAACGACACAAGTCCAAACCAGTGTTTTGTCAGGAAAGAAATTTTAAAATTTGCTTGTAATTTATAACGTAAATAAAAAATTAACTAATCGTTCAATAGTTTCCGAAATTATACCAACGGGTTATATTATATATATTATAACACATATTATATTATATCCCTTAATTTTCGTCAAATTAAACAGTTCAATAACGCACTAATGTATATATGTATAATATACATTGTATATATATCAATTACGTATACATTTATCTAAAATAACATGAGTGCACCTCGAGACCGAGCGGGGTCACTCGCTCGCTCGGACAGTTAAAAACGAAAATATTCCTCCATTTGCTGTATAACATCATCCCAAGTAGGTCCCAGGATAAAAAATAGATTTTGTATGAGACTCGTATGAAACCGGCAACGTGAACTGTATATGCAAAGTGTGCAGAGCGAAAGGAACCAAATGAGTGCGGTTTTGAACTACCGACCTTTCAAATTTCCCTTTTAAACAATAGAATAAATATGTGCGGTTATGGGTATTACGGTAAGTGGACGGTTTTGATGACCACCGGTAATTTAATTTTTAAAATAAAAAACCGGTATCTTATGGTTGAAATTAAAATTATGTCAGTTTTGACGAAAAATTCTATTTTGGTTTAATATATTCTATGACAACACATTTCATCAAAAGACATACATAAATACTGTTTAGAATTGTGTCGTTCTAACCGTACATAAAAAAATAATAATAATGTGTATGATGATATTATCTCAAAAAGCCAAATTTTTAATTTGTGTCATAGTCGCCAGGATGCGATAAGTACCCAATGAAATATAAAATATTGAAAATATTATATCTTTATTATGATTATTTTATTAGCATATTGAGGATTATAATTTTAAACTAATTTTTATTTTAATAATTATTTTAATATTTAGTCAATCGAAGTAATTTGCGGCTTGATACAAATAAAATCAGTCTTTTATGCTACAATGATTTATTTATTGATTGCTAAAAGTATATAAATTATAGTGAACAATACCAAACATTTTGTAACACACTAGCGATGTCTTACTTTATATTGAAATACAGTTTTACATATCGTCATCGATTGACGAGAAAATTATCTAAATATTTGTTTACGAACGTGTAAATCAGTAAACTATAATTAATGAGACTTAAAATATAAAAATAAACAAAATACAGCAATTTCACTCAGTAATCAAAGAAGATGTCAGTCTTTTATTATGCTTCGTGTTTTTATGTAATATATTTATTTTTTATACAAATGCGATTGTTTTTTTAAACATCACCGAAGATCAATTAACACCAACATATTATAAAACATGTTACAAATATGGGATATATGTACTTATTTCATTCAGAATCAAAATTACCAAACGTTTCCAGTATTTACCTTTTTTGAACCCTAACAATTATTCAGTCACAATAAATTAATACGCCATGTACAATATTAATTTTATAATATAATAATATATCGATATAACATATTGATCTGACGCAATACTAAAAATTATACGAATACCTAAAATTCTGGACATTTATTTATTTGTTTATTTAATTAATGAATACAAAATAATAAATAACAACCTAATATTTTGAACTGAATCCAAAGACTTTATTGAATCAGTTGCATAACATATAAAATAAGAATAGATTATATCATCTAGTTCTAAACAATATCTTATTTTTATTCAAACTTTCAACAATACATTATATACATTGCTATGATATGCAATAGAGTAATTTACTTTACATCATAATATCGATATAAATACAATACACATAAAAAAGTAAGTTACTCTATGTGTATGTTAAAATATTGATATTAGTTTGCATATTGTTTGTTTTATTCAACTGCGATATTATTATTTTCTTTGGAAAAAAAAATACGATCAGCTGTTAATGGTTGTTTTTTTCTTTTGCTCTAACTACTTATTATATAATAATATAAAAAAATTAACAAAAGTAAAAGTAGAGATTTTTAAATTTTACAATCATAAATATATATCTGTATTCAAATGATATCTTCTTTTTAGTATCATCTTAAGTAATATTTAACTATATTATATTTTTTTCAAATAAGTAAAAAATAACGTATTATAAAGTTGGAAAATAATGTACAATAATAAATAAATTGTTTCATTTAAATACAAGGGATATAACTTTTTGTAATTGTTTTAATGCAATTAAAAACAATATGGTACCAGATAAATTATTAAGTCTGAAACAATAAGCTAATAAACAATATTTATAAACTTTGTATTATAGGTTAATATTATAATATTTTATTTTTTTTTAATATTATTCATAAAATATAATAATAATAACCAAATAAAAATTAAAAATACTTATATATTAAATAATAAAATAATAAAAATAAAAAATAAAAAAAATCATCTCTTGAGCTACAGATTATAACATAATAAGTTAGATAAGAGTAAGATTGATTTATTTACACATTTTTTTTCATTAATATTTATAGTAAGATAGTACAATATGGTCGACCGTGATTTAGAAAGTGTTTGTAATGTTGTCTTCACCTAAAAATTGAACTTTTTCACGTTCACTTTTATGTATATTTTTTTATAAATTGAACACCTTCACGTTCAATTTCTATAAAAAGATGAATTTAGCCGATATTTAAAATGTTTCATTTTATATTTATTAATCAACAACCTGTATACTGTATAAATGAAATCTCTAAAAAATGTATTTGGTATATTTTATTTTATGTTTAAAACCTATACTTAAACACAAGGGCGCCCATATGGGGGGACAAGGGAGGGACATGTCCAAAAATCTTGGAAAATTGTTTATTATGATCAGAATATATTTATTTAAATAGAATTTAAAAATGTAATTTAATATATGAAAATCTATAATTTATTCATGAAAAATCTATTTATTTAGTTTGGAAAATCAGGTTATCAGCTATAAATAATTATACGCTTTTTCGTTTCTATTCTATGGAAAATTATCAATTCTTAAAATATTGTATATTTCCAGAAATACGGTATATATATGTGTGTGTGTACACAACCATAATAATTATATAATATTTGTAAATTAATATTTTAATAAATATAATTAATGTTTTAAGTATCCAATTTATATTATTAATTAAATAAAAATTTCAATAAATTACTTCTATTGGTTAAATAATTATTATTTTATAGTCTTCCAGTTTGATATATATAATGTAATAGTATAATGTAAAATTGTAAATCCCTTCCTATATTTTGGGTCACTCATATTTATGAATAGATTGATAAATAAAATTGTTGTCCACTCCTTGAGAATTTTCTTATGAGCGCTTTTGCTTAAATATATAAAACGTTTGGAGGTTATTCACAAAATATAAACATAAACGCGTGAACGTGAATTTATGAACGACGTTATTTCCAAACACTAGATTTAAACTATCAATATTATCATATGTTGTTAATGTTAATTTTAAATGAATACTTAATTTTAAAAATAATTTTTATTGACCATAATTATTATGAACAATATATTTTTTTTTTTTTTTAATTTTAAAATATTATTAGAATCAACTTCGATTTGGGGTTAAAAAATATGTTATAAAATGCGTTTAATATTAATTCAAATAAACGGCGAAATTATTCTTATTATTTTTTCCATGTAATTTATAGAATATATTGCTATATTACATATTTTCAAAATTGGCAGAACTATGTTATATAATAAAAAAAATTTCCACTAAATCAGCCATAAATGTTTTTAATTATATTTAATTAATTGGCAACTAAAATAAAAATAAATTTTTGTTTCGAGTAGTAAAATATAACTGTAAAAATTAACTATAATGTCTACCCATACTAATGTACAAACAAAAAAATTTATTGTCTATTGATATATTTTTTAAATATTAATTTTCAACGTGTTATTAAATATGTAAGTGATAGGCAGTTTCTATATATATAAACAACTAGAATACAATTATTTTTTTTATTTTAAATAGTTATTTAATATATATATATATATTAACATTATTGATTAAACCGAAACACAAGTTGAATCAATACGTTTATAAAATTAATCGAACTATTTTATAAGTGTTACAGGGTATTCCGTAATGGTTTATTAATTTTTAATACTAAATAAGTTAGAATAAATCATATTAATTTAATATTTGAAACAAATAATATTTTCTTATACAATAACCTATATTTCTTGTTTTAATTTATTGATAATATGTTTTCAAATTTAGTATATGTATATGTACTCCATCTCGTTTACCAAATATCAATATTTAAATATATTTTACATATTCATATTCATTCATTGATACTAGTACTGTGAGTGATAATAGATTATAATAAAATTAATTCTGTATCTTTAGAAAAAAAATTGATAGTATAAATTAATATAGTCTGAGCTTATTAAATTTTGATATTAGAAAAAATTTAAATTAAAAATTAATTTCAAATACTTTTTTCAATTTAATACGAGTAATTAATAAATCTAGATTTCAACAAAAAATCATTTGGTTGTAACGATTCCATCGTAAGGTTCAAATTTTAACGTATTATCATGTATCTAATAAGAACCAAAGTTAGTTAAAAAAAATCAAAATAAGTTAATATTAAAAAAGTTGTTCAAAGCGTTTTGGATTAAAAAGAGAAATTATGTACACTACACCAAACTATGTTCAGGACTTTTTTTTTAATACGCGATGATTTATTGTAATACTTTGTAATACACGCGTCATTGTACGACTACTATTGAAATGTTTACGTCATTGAAACCATATTCGTCAATTTAATTATGTTTACGTATACCTATACATATTTAATGGCGTTGTCGAACGAAATGTTTAACCATGCAAACGCGTATAGTTCTTTATAAAATATATTTTCAAAAAAAATAATTTATTTCGATTGCAATTAATCCAAGCTAACACATTTATTTTTAAATTTATAGTTAAATGTTAAATATTTTTATATGCTTTTAATAACCTTCAGCTTTTCAAGTTTCTTGTTTATTTCAAATGCAATGATTTATATGATGCGATTATTTTATGCGATTCAAAAAAATTTGATCTAAGATCCGATAAACATATAACATCGGTATATAACAATATTTGTAATATATAAAACATTCAATGGATAATCATTATTGCATTTAAGTTATTAGGTATATACTTTGATATATGTCAACTACTGGAACCAAAATCTACTTCTTTGCTGCGTCTCTGGCCTATGAAAATATTACGTGCCTACATCCGTATATTTATTGATTATTATATTACTTGATAATATAATTAAGGGAACATTTTATCGTTAAACACCTGTTCTCATCTAGATGAATTCATAATATCGTAAATATCATCATTATCCATTGATTTGAGAATCGTATTAATATAAATCACTTATCCAGTCCATCCATTAACTTTGCACGTTTTGACCGAAGAACAAATGTTAAACAGCCCGTAAAAGTTATATCCGGCCATCTCCGGTCCGTATTATGTATAAGTTTCCCAAATACCTTGCACATATATACCTTCCTTCCCGGTATACCATCATCATCGTCACCGTTCCATGGTTCCTTTTGCAGCTCTTATCTGCATAATGCGTTTACAAAGTTTGACAAGTGGCCATTTAAATGGATTCACTAGGGATACTTTGCCACCGACTTGCACACTTCATTCTTGGTAACCATATTTCTAAAACAATGCATCTTTCTATAACTAAGTATGATGAATTAGGTGAGTGACGTTATAATGCTATACATGGACGGTTACACACACAATATATATAATGTGTATCTGTTTAAAATTTATTGTTGAGTTATCAGTACTGATATGACATTGATCAGAATCAATCAACTACTTTTTCAAATCTAATTGATCTTCTAACAAATAAAAATAAAATACTATTTTCATTAATTTGATTTACTTTAATCAATATGACAATAAATTGTCTAATAAATAATGTTTTATTTTCTTGTACATATATTATAAGTTTCAATACAGTTTGTTACGTAGTCCCCAACCAGTTAAATATACGATAATCATGGGAGGTTTTCTAGTCCTTTTGAGTATGTTCTACCGTAGCCCGGGAACATAAAAGGAAAAGATCTTAATATTTTTAACAAATACAGACTAGTTCAAATAATTATTAAGGTTTAATTTATGAAATAACTTACAAGTATAGATTTCTACATCAAAACAATAGCATATATATACCGGATGGTCATTGTGGCCGAACTGCCGTTTCTTATATGTTCGGCACTAGCTATCAAACTTATAGTAGTAATAATCCATATGATATATGTTCTAGATGTGTCTACTTAGCTAATATACTATATATATATATATATACTATATGTATCGATTAATAGCCATGTAACAATCGTTACAAGTAACATGATATCTTAATGCTTTCTAAAAATTAACCGACTGTCAAATCATTACTTGCACTTAAACAAATAATGTATTTTTTTTTAGAAAATAAAAAATCGATAAAACAAAAGTAAAATTTAACCAATAACTGAAAGAATAATTCATACAATATGATTAATGTAAATAAAACTGACAAATATTTTTAATATGTTTATAAATAGTTATAGTTTTCTTATTGTATTAAAATAAAAACGAATAATATTCTCCTATTATATTTCTCGCATGTACACGTATTGTGTGCAAGCAACTATTTTTGAATGAACTTCGAATATATTTTATCACCATGTTCTTTACGTACCGGACATTCAAAAACATATATAAATTGCGATGGTAGTTTACGAAAAGCATGTAAATTTATTTATGTATTTTTTAAACACTTAAAAATTATTAAAAAAAAGTGGAAAAACGTTTTTTTGAATTTCACGCACTAGTCAATCAAATAAAACTTTTTTAACATTATGTATTTGAACATAGTTATTATAAAGTGTATATAACTGAATGTTATTTCGTTATTTTTGAGTTGACAGATGGAAAAATATACGTACCCAAAATATTACATGATCAATTATTTGAACAATTCGCGTTCGTAGACGTGTACACAATTAATAGTGATGACATTATGTATACATGATCATATAAAAATAACAATATACCATACAAGTGTATTCCAAGCCCGTATGGATTTTCTAAAACGGCATCATGGCCCACAAGGGTCGTTGACATCAATTAATTTTAGATTGAAAGATCTGAATAAAATTATCGGCTGCATCTGAATTGGGTCTCGAATTTAAAATTACTTCACGAGTTGGGTCCCGAATTATTTTAGGTACTACACTAGTTGGGTCCTGAATTATTTTAGGTATGGTACTAGGTATATTTTTATACTTGATTTTTAACATTTTTAATATTTTTTTCAACAAAATTCTAATAATTTATATTTCAATGGAAAATAAACTAAAAAACAAAAAAAAATAAACTATAAAAAACATTTTTTAACCATACCTGTGATCTAAATAGATCTTACACAGTCCTAAATCTGTTAAAATGTAAAGGAAAATGTTAGTATAATGTTGTACTTACCAAAAAATATTCAGGATCTAGTGTAATACCCAAAATAATTCAGGACCCAACTAGTGTAGTGCCTATAAAAATCCGGGACCCAACTAGTAAACTACCTGCGATTAGCCCCTAGTACTTGGGACCCAACTAGGATGCCTCGAAATTATCAACAGCATTTGGTACTTAATCCTGGCAGCGACTTTCGAGTGACTACAATATCGTATTGAATTGCTCGACCGAAAATAGAGTCGAACAGATTTTCGTAACAAACCAAATGGTTACTTTTTATATTAACAACATTACAATGTTTAAAAATAACAACAGCAAATATAACAACAATAAGAATGTGATGAAGTATCCTGTTGATCATTTAGTTCTGTTGAATATTGTGCAAGACATTACTAAGCATTTTTTAATTTCAGAATTGATTTACCGCAGAATTTCAATATATTAAGCAATATAAAATACAATTATCGTAAATAAAAAGTCCGAGGTAAACGAACTTTTGATATTTTATGAAATTATATTTAGAAGTCATGGTGGAGTAATATTTCGTTCCGTCTAATTTGAACTTATACGGTTATATTATTATGTTATACAAGTGTACAGAAAACATAATTTAGAATCAAAATACAGAAAACACTTTGCATGTTAAGATATTTAGAATACACTCCTCTTTAAACATTTTGAGAAAAGTAAAATAGATAAATTAATATAATTTTAAGTAAGAATGTACGTAAAATACTAATATAAATGCCATATTCATTTAATTTTTGAGATTATATAAATTTAGTATATTTACATATTAACAAGTTTTTATGACTGTTTTAATTAAAATAATGACACATTATAACTAATATTGCAGTAAAATAAGGATGAGTGCTGGTATATAAATATAATTTTAGTTTAATTTGATATAATGGGGGGACATGGCATTTTGCACAAATTTTAATAGCTAGTAATTCAAATAAAAACAATTATTTAACCTATAATATATTTCTATTTTATTTAAATAAGATTAATTATTTGCTATTTTTTTACTATAATAAATAATATAATAAATATATTTATTTAATTTATATATTTATAAAATAATTATTTCATTATTATAAAACTTATAACATAAATATTGATATAAAATAAATATTTTCTTGTAAAAAATATTTTCATACATGAGCAAACGAATTTCTTCATAAAATCGGTATCAACAACATAGTATTTTTTATAACTAAATAAATTACATTATAATTTTCGACCTAGACCTAAATTAATCATTGTTGATATTTATATCGTGTGGGTTTCTGGCTATTTTCCACGATTCATAGTTTCATTATGACTTTGCACCCAACATTTTGGTGTTCCAAAACTATAGGTTATGACAAAACTTTGCAATAAAATGAAATTTATGAACGAAAACGATTTTTTCATCAGCGCAGCTGATAAAATTATGTTTTCTAAAACCTTCAAAAACAAATATTTGTGTTACATTACATAGTTGTATTTGAGTGAATAATATTAAATCTGTTTATAATTTAAACATTATTCTGCTGAACCTAAATCAATATATATATGTATAATTATAAGTTGAATTTTATATGTTTAACATATATCGTATCATACGTAATATAGAAAACATCTCTATAATAGCATATATATAGTTTGGAAACGAACCTAAGAGAGTGGTATACCTGTACAATATTTTATGATATTTAAAATATATGCACTTAATCTTGTGCACAAAATCATAAGGTATTATTATTATAGTATATTATTATCGTATTATTTTTTTTTTTTAAGTAGTATAAAAATATTATTTCTATAATAAATGTGGCGAAGGTGCGCATAATTGCAATTTTATTTTGGGCACAAGTACATGGATCTTTCTCAAATGTTTGAAATTAATATTTAAAATATAGTTTTTTCGTAAACGTTATATAACACGCACACACATGACTACAATGCCATATACAATGTTCCATATTGGAATATACCGCGGTTTTATATGTAGCCATATATTATCTTTCATATTGTAATAAAATATTTTAATGTATCAGATGTAATTTAATGTACTCGAATATTGTGCATGGAAGTATAATATACTTGCTATTATGTATTTATTATTGGATATAAGTCAGTATCGTTACTAACGTTTTGGGCCACAAATTCTACACTCAAAGTTTATATACTGTAATGTAGTGATTGAAAATAGTATATAGAATAAATCAGCTATGAAAATAATAATAATATTAATACAATATAATATTTTAAACCGCGGTATGGGGTGCAGAAATATGCCGTTAAATTTGCATATTATGTTAATACAACAACTTGGTGGGCAAAAATAGATTGTTATCATTTTTGATTTTGGACAGAAACCGTAATTTAAATTTTGCTAAAAACCTTTCAGGTGTAAATCGTTAATCTAATATATAATCGGTGTTGGAAAATTGGTATTTTTTAGTATTATATTAACCATTAATATGATCTATTTATATACTCGTATTATTTTTCATATTCCTTAACTCTCGTTCTACTCTTATTATTAATTTAATTAAACATTTTATGGACTTCACCACCTTCCTACTAAGATATTTTCTTCGTTGTTCCTATTATTTTTTCTGTAAATAATTGTTTTTGTAATCAACTGATATGCTGTAGAGTTCTATTAGAAATAAAAGCAAAATAAAAATGAAATCCAAAAATCCATGTTCGACTGTATAAAATACATTTTTAATGAGGTGGTTATGAATTTCCTTTAAAATCTTCTTAGACTTGTTGAAATATTACATCGCATACCTTTCACAAGACTTATTCGCAGAAAGTGAATACGATAACTGTTTAATAAATCACTGTGGATATACAATGGAATATACGACCATCATACACGATGCAGTGAGTAAAATAGTTTATTAAATACGAGAAAATGTAATATATACATATATAAATTTATTTATATTTTTATACACAATTTATATATTCAACTTTCAAGATGTACGACGTCGAGTGTATTGAATATTTTATTTTTCAATAAATGAAAATAGTTCAGTGCATTAATTGTTATTGTTAGTTAATGTGTATGATATGTGTTGATGCATCCTCGACCAACGTATCTAAATAATAAATTATAGAAAATCATTTACAATATCTGTTTAAATATGAAATGAAATGAAATGCATTACGTTTCAAAGCGTAAGTAATATTTAAGACAGAGGAAAATTTTGGAGGAAAATTAAGCTCCGCGTGTTATGATAATAATGATAAATAATGATTATGACACAATACTCTTTACAGATGATAATAATAATAAAAAGAAAGAAAAAAATAGTGTCATCAAGTTCATGCACTATGTTCGGTATACAAAAACATTTTTAAAAGTTACGATGAACACGATCAAATTCTAATGATAATAATTTTGCTCTCCTACAATTTATTATTCCTCAGTAATAAAAACAGATAAATAGCAATATTATAACCGATGGGATTTACTGTATATATTAGTTAAGTAAGACTTATTTCTGTAATGCATACCTATTATAAATTATTGTTAATAATAAGTTATAAATGTATTTTTTTTTTTTTTTCTTACTCTTATAATTCGTATGCTCGGTTCGTAAGATATTACTACTCTAACCAATATCGAATATCACCATAGGCGGGACCCGCAAGGTATGCAACTGCATATTCTGAATTTCTATGAAAATAATAATTTATGTTCTACTTTTTTGAAGATTGATAATTTTCATTGTAAGTTCACTTTGGTACACATATATAATTTTCTTGCACACCCTGAACACGAATTTTGGTTACGCCTATGAATTTCACGTTTTACTTAATCGAAAAAAATCACTCAATAAAACAAAAATAAAGCTAAGAGAAAGCGGGGTAGCTCCTTACGAGAGACAAACCTGTATGATAAGGTTTTCGGAACACTGAGATAGAAAATAAAAAGGTTGATGTTTATTTCTTCATGACCTTATGTTTAATATTATGGATAAATATTAGCTTTCTTTGTGATAAATTCCCGCTCAAATTCTTATTATCAAAAAAAAAATATAGGTACTAACACTAATTTTTTCTTAATATATTGTCGTTAAAAATGTTTATAAGTCATTTTATATGGTGAAAAAAGTATACGTCAAATTACGATAAAGTAAGTATATATTATTTAATAAAATAATTTTGATAAGTATTGCTTATACTTTTTACTTAATTTCTGTTAATTTGAAGCCACCTAGTGTGGGCCTAAACTGTTATGGTAAAACCGTTTGTCATACGAAATTTCTCCAGCGTTTTATGCGAAGCTATATTATAATGTGTGATAATTTACTTGATAACTTTTTATTCAAGATTATTTGTAACTATGTGCGCAAAACAAATCGTTAATCGTGGGATGAAAGTTAAATGTTATTAGCTACTAAAGCAGTAATAAACAGTGTTGAGCATTATCTACATAAATAATTAATTATCTCTTATATTATCTAGATAGTAAAAACAATTAGTTATTTGATGAATTATCTTAGATGAATTCTTGAGTTATCTAACGTAATTCATTTAGATAAAAAAATATAAGCTTATTTATTCAAAAAATTTGAAAAATTGAACTTGAACTCATAAAAATTTAAAATCTATGAAAACTTTTTTAACTTTACAATTAATACCTATTATTTTAAAAGTTGTCTTACTGCAATAAATGTTTAGTTAAATTATTTAAAATGCGCCAATAAGTATTATTTTTAAGAATTGTTTACATACTTAATAAAGACAATTAAATTTATACTTTCTAGTGACTCTTATAATATTTGATACTTAAGAAAGATAATTAAATAATACTTATAATGTTTGAATTAACTTTTTATTATTTTTTTTACCATAAATATTACTCCATAATAATTATTATATAAATTGTAATGAATTGTTATATAAAATTATAATAAACCTACAATTTTTAATACTTTTTTTTTTTTTAAACTAAGTACTTATTATTTTTAATTTTTTTTCCTTACATAAATGTACATAATATAAATATTTTTTGTTCATTATTTATACTGATGTTGGACATAGAAATTAAAAACAGATATCACACGCGCGCCCGTATCGGTGGTTCGGTATCAGCACATCATCTCGTACTGTCACGGTCGCGCGTGTGAAAAAAGGTGTTATCGTCACGACGGCACTACAAGTGATAACAAAAAAATGTGTGTGTGCGGAGGCTCATGTGCCTTGTGCCATAAATACGAACCAGTTTTTTCTTCTTCGCCTTTCTTCCGTTTTAATACAATTATGATCTCCACCAGCGCCATGTTAAGTTATAATGCCGCCGCAGGCACACATATGTATTTTTCAGTTTCATTATAGATATGAATGAACAATATTAATGAGAAATATAAACTATTTATAGTTAATAGGGTTGATACATATTATTATTTATATTTAGTATTTACTACAACTGGTATGGCTGTACAGAGCAATATCCTCATCCGTCGAGTCTCGACTGTGTTTACGCATTAATGCGTGTTCATATCGTAATCATTCGAATTAGATATATGCAATTAGATATATGTGGCGTAGCCAGGATTTTTAAATGGGGGGGGGGCTAACCACTTTTTTGGATAAGTAAGGTAAGAGAGGATATGAAAATTCACTCTTTACCGCCCCACCATCTACCACCAAGTTTCTAAACGTAATTCAAGCATTTTAGTATAGTTTTAAAAATATTTATTAATATATAATTTATAATAATAATAATAATTTTGGTTTCAGTGTTCAGTCACTTGCTCCACTTTGACAGCTGCATCCTCTTAGGCGAATTTCTGGAAAATTCAGTTATTATTTCACTTTCATTGAATTGCTCTTTTTTATTTATATTAGCAATAGCTAACCCATTCAATCTGTTTTCCGACATGGTGCTTCTTAAAAAAAAATTTAAGCGATTAAGTGTTGAAAACGTTCTTTCCGGAGTGAAAGAGGTAACTGGTAACGTGGCGAATAATTGTAAAAGTATTTTAATGTTAGATCGAAGATTGGTGCAATGAGAAAGTGAATCGAGAGCAGAATTCGGTTTTGGAATAGTATTTTGACTTCATTGTTGCCTCCATATGAACAGGTAAGCTGTGATTGTAGATGAGGTATCATCATGGAGATCTTGGATATATTTTAGCAGCTTTTATAATATTTTTATCGTCATACATATTTAAATTGGCCGGAATAAGTCTTTCAAGTAGCATAACATCAATAATCCTTTGATTAAAATGAACATCCATTGATTCTATTAAATAGTCAAGATACATTATACATATAAACACGGTCCATGGAGAGGGCTATAGCCCCCTTAGCCCCCCCCTTTGGCTACGCCACTGCCGTATAGGTATAAGTAAATAGGATTTATTATAATTAAAATAATATTCATACGTTATTAATATTCAATTCATATAATACTTTATAATATAATACATATAATTCATATAATATATTTAATAACCAATGGAAAAATTGATTTATTACAAAAAATCAAAAAAATGTTTGAAAAATTAGTAGACAAATGCCGCCTATGAAATATTTTCAAATTTTGCCGCCGGGGGCAAATGCCCTCTTTGCCCCTCGTTAAACACGTCTCTGATCCCCGCGTGTGCGTATACTTACCGATGCGGTGATTTTACTATTATAATTCCGCGCGTGCGTAATTTTTACCGACGTGGTGTTTTTTTTATTATTACCAATCCGCGTGTGCGTATATTTACCGACGCGGTGTTGTCTAGTATTACTACGATCTCCGCGTGTGCACAATATGACCGACGCGATATTTTCATCATTATAATTCTGCATGAGCGTAATTCTTATCGGTGCGGTATTACTTCACTATAATAATTCTGCGTATGCGTAATTCTTACCGGTGCGGTATTGCTTCACTATTATAACTCCGTGTGTGCGTATTTTATACCGGTGCGGTATTGCTTCTTTACCATTGACGAATATTTCATATGCCTTCGCCGGTGTCATATGAGCCTTCGCTGTCACCGTCCGAATTTTTAAGTGCATTCGCCTTCGACGTCGCTGTCAATGCTGTCTCCGCTTAAGGTCGTAATTATATTTATATTTACTGTCCGTAAGATTTTAGTTACTCTTTGTCCGCCCAGTTGGGACCATTCTATAATTTTATGTTACTCTCCCCCTAACCATTTTAGTTTAAGTTTAATAATTGTCTTCATGACCAATTAAGTAATTTGCTTTAATAATACAGTCCATTATGTTTATGAACGTCTCATGTTCCTTTATCAATCCCAACTAGTATACCATAGGGATGGGCAAAACACATCGATATGTTGGGTCAATGTATTGACATCGATGATTTGTTTTCGATTGATCGATTAAACATCAATGTCTATGTTCGAAATGTTAGAATTTTGTTTGTTTATATTATTTTAATATGAAGTATGCAACAATCGTTACACAGTATACACTATACAGTTATAATCAGGGCTCGTAAGTTCATGCACTAAAAAACCCATAAATGAGCATGCAAAATGCACTAACATATGATCAAATAAGCACTCAAATATGTATTAAAAATCCTTATATATGAACGAAAAAAAATATTTAAAAATATATTGTAAAACTATACTATGTGTTCAAGGAGTAAGCACGAATATTATCGCATTAAGATATTAATTTAGTCCTTTACCATAATTATATACATACCTAAATATCTTATATTATGACACAGGTATTATGTTTTATATATGATATTTTATTTAAGTTCAGTATTTATTTTATTATTATTATTTAGTTTTATTTTGTTTTCAATATTTAAACATTTTTTATTAAAATTGTATTTAAAAAGTTTGTTTTGTAGTTTGTTGTTTATGATAAAAACCACACTACAAAATGTTATTAATAATATAACAAAAGCAAAACGTTTATTGAGTTATTATTTTATTATGTATTAATAAAAAATGCCATATTGTGCATCACAGTTTATAATTCTACTATTTCAGAATAATCATATGGTTTTGACTCAAGACTAATATGATTATTTTATGAGTATTTTAAAAATTTTAATTTTTTTTAAGTTCATGTTAAGGTCTTTTAAAAGCAACTTAAATATTGAAGCCAATAATATTTTGAATATAGTTACGCAATCCAATTTAAAATTCTTCAAATTTTGTAAGTTTCAAAATGCTTAGAAGCATATATTTGCGATACATTACGCGAATTCCACGTGGATACCGAACACTGTAGACTACACAAAATGCACTTAAATTTGAAATAAAATACGCGAACATAACACGTCCGTCATTCAGATTTTTCCGACCAACTGTGATAAGTGTTCAAAAAAAGAAAAGTAAACATCTTCACATGGATTTCCCCGTCAAACCTAGGGTTTTAAATTAACTACCGAACGCCCACAAATAGATTAGATTGATGTGCATTCGTGTTCGGATAATGAGTACGATTTAATTCTGAAATATCAAGATTGTGCATTTAAATTCATTGTATTTCGAATTCTCAAAACGATAATTGTATACGAAATCACTAGTACCGCGATCGACATTTTTTGTAATTTCTGAGCACTGACGATACTGCAGTCCGACAACGATGACAGGTTTCTGAACCTTTCTGAGTTCTGTTTTAGGTAATATAAATTCTGAAAACTTTTCAAAACCTACCGTTTCCACGGTGACGAAATTAGATAACTCACCAGGCAAACGCCTGTGTTAATTATTATTCGGTTTCACTCAGCGGTGAGTACAAAATTTCTGAAAAAAATCAAATACTTTATACTACCCAACAACAAAAAAGTACACCAAATGTTAAATAATTTGTTAGTAGCCAAAGCTGAGTGTCTCAACTGCAAGCTAAAATCATGAAACTGCTGAGACGTAATTTCAAAATGTAATGAGGATAAGAAATCACAAACGGAAAATTTTCAATCCTCAATATCGATGAAGCTGATTATGTAAGAATATAAGTAGATAGACTTAAAGACTTTTAATTAAATTTTTTTCACATGTAACTATTGAAATATATCTTTATAATTAAAATGGATGTAAAATCCAATACTTTATTCTCTAGCGTTGTTGTTGTAATATAAGTAAACACAGTTACGAAGTTTACCCATTGGATAGTTGTAACACTTTTTGTAGTGTTCAGGAAATATTAAGTAAATAAAATGTACGACGTTAATATTTAAATAAATATAGCATTTGTTTTTGTGCGAATACAACACATCAACATTCAATATTTAAAAGTTTTTTTAGAATTTAATAACGACAAAATATTATAAACTCCGTTTTAACACAACCATATAACCATATATGTTAGATCCAACAGTATCATCGTTTTATTTTAAAATAATATAAAGTTTAAATTTTCGTATAATATAATATTTATGATTTAAAATTTAAAGACATCCGACTCAGTGGTATATTTAACTAGTATCTTACGAGCAATATAGAATTCTAGACAATGTACACATTGCTCGGGCAATTTGGTCCTGTCCGGGCAATTTGAACCTCGAATAGAAATAAATAATTGTTATAAACTTATAAACTTATAATAATATACTGTAAAATATTTCACTAATCATTTTTTATAATTTTTTTATAATAATGAACAAAGTATAAAATATCAGTATACTCTTTCTTACTCACGATTTATATTATTCTGTGTTTTATATAATGTTTTCTTATATATATCACCTTGATAAAAGTAATAGCTATGCTGATATAATCAATCAACAATAGGTATATGAACAATAATTAATATTTACGATTGAGCAATCGAGTCTTCGTGCTTTTCAAGACAAATATTATAGGTTCAAATTGCCCGGACATGGCCGAATTTCCTGAGCAACATTGCCCGGTATTCTATTGCTCGTAACATATACATCATCATTAAACATCTTATACTCGATTTTTTCCAATATTATTTTGTTCGTTCTCTGTATTTTTATAATTTTATTCAATAAATTACTTATTTTTGTACGACATGATCTGTAACTTTATTTAAATGATTAATTAATTGGATGCATATAACGGTTATAAAAAATGATGACTAAACCGTATGTGACCAGCACACATTTAGAAGTTATACTGTAATCAGTGGTGACAATGATAGTTTTTCAGGTTTTGTTCAACTTTGAGGAATAATGACTACTAAAGCTTTTCAAAATCGTCAACCGACAATAATTTTTTATTTTTCGAAGTCTGTAGATATTTTTATGTACATGTTCCTAGATATAACCTTAAATAAATGAAGTTTTCGTTGTAAGTACATAAATGTTTTTTGTACAATCAATAAACTTTTTATTACAACTACCAAATTAATTAGATAATGATAAGAAATAAAATTAATACAAAATCATGCATACATATTTAAATTAAAATATAACTCGAAATCGAGTAACACATTTTTAAAATATGTTGTTTGTAATTTTGTATTGTAATGATATAATCTAAAAATCATATTTCAGAGCTGCCACTCAATGTTAAATCAAAAAAATGTAATTACAGAATAAGAAAATTCCATCCTTATTAAGTATTTTCTAAGAATAGTCGCTAATCTTCTTTGTACTTTACGGTGCACTTCAAAAATATATAAGATCAATTTAACAACTATTATCTTTTATCAATGATACCATTGAGTTTCATGTCAAAATATCTCTGTCAAAATATATCCGACACAAAATACTTTAAACAATACTTCAAATAAACCACTATCTTTGAGTTTTCCATTTAGGTTCCATTACACTCTCAGGTAACCTAATTAAACGACTTAAACTAAACCAGTAGTTTAAAATGTAAATATAATACTAAAAACAGTATATGTGATTCAGGAGAAAAGTTTTTCCAACAAGCCTCATCAAAGTAATTTTCTATTTGCTTGAATTTAATTGGTTAAATTAATAACCATTTGGCAATAAAATATTATTTTCAAAACTATTTTAATCATTAAAATCACATGGTTTTGAATCTAGCCAATTACAATGCTCTTAATAGATCATATAAACATCTCCAATATATAGCTGCAACTGATGTGTCTTGAACTTATCAGTACATACTTAAATCAAATTTTAAAAAGAAAAAACTTCTTGTCCATCAAAATCCATATTGCAAAACATCGATGAATCGCTGTGTCGTAGTTGAGCGAAATAAAATGGCTATGTATTAATGCACAGTCACAGGTTTAAACTCATTTACCAGGGTTAGCTTTCGGTTAGGGTTCGCTTTCTGGACAGGACGATCGCTTAGAGAGAAAAAAACTGAATAGGCCTCCACCACCCAATGTGCATAACACAAAAAAAATACTGTACTACGAACACAAAAAACAACTTGTATTGAAAATATCTAACAAATGTCTTTAGTAGCCACGGAAAAATAAAAGAAAAAAATATCAGGGATCGATATCAATTAAAAAAATAATCAATTGTTTGAACTATAAAATTCTCTAAAAAATATTCCTCTGTAAATCATAATAAACAGTCATGTCTGACTTGACTACAAATCAATTATAAATATGAATTATTATAATGTCAATTTCATAAATCTAAGTACTTGCTTACACAAAACTCAAATGAAAACGTATTATAAAAAAAACGATTTTTAAATAAATAATAAATTGAATGTTTAATAATTTTAAATACGACAAAAATCGAATAATACAGAAAAAAAAATACAATCTCGGCCGTGATGAGTATAAAAACGAAACATTTAAAAAATAAATAATACTCTAGATTGTTCAGAAAAAATTCAACGGATCTTCTTTGCTTAGTATGAAAGTTATGAATTTATTTAACAATAATGTATGGAAAATTGAAAACCGATTAACTAACTGCAAACAATTACAGCAAAATCGAAAATGCATACTTATTAATATTACGAGTATTTACCATAAATATTCAATATTCATATAATCAAATATTGACTATATGTTATTCGATTCAAAAAAAAAAAAAATGTTCAAACAACTTTAACAGTGAATGACTTAATAAAAAAAGTTTAAAATTATGAACATAGATCTTTTTCTAAAGAATTATTATATTTCGTTAAAAGAAAAACGAAATAAATAACAATATATATCAAGTTCAGTGGAAAAGCTCATATTGAGCTGTTATTTGTAATTTGTATCAAATCACTATCACCTAACATTCTAAAAGTGAAACAATTATCCTATAATTTTACGTATTTTAAACTTGAAAAGTTTATATCCTATTAAAGACAAATGAAATGTGTTTTAGTTTGTAGTAGTCGGAACTGTTTCGATTTCAAATGTGTATGGCACATGAAAAATTGCACGACGTTTTTTTCATTGTTAAAAGCTAATTTTTCACCACTCCATAAGAAAATTCTAATAAATATTTCTGTTCTATAATAAAGCAAAATAATGAAATTTAGTTTTAAAATTAAATAATTCACATGTTAACTTTATTTTGAATTTATAATATTTTATTTAAAGTACGTAATTTTTTTTCAAATAATCTTTGTGGAAATAAATTTAAACTAAGCATGTATAAACTAAAATTGTCTGTCAACACAAAAATACAATTTAACGGAAAACCACTGTTTTGTTTTCATATAATGATATTAGCTTAATTTTTGTGAAATTCTTTTGATCTCCCGAATTACGGACCTACAATCTTTCATTTTTTTTTTTTTTTTTAAATATGATGTTATACATTAATACACATTTTTTAATAATAATTTGTTTGGTTTGTGATCATTAATAGCCATACGCGAAGCTAAAAAAATGGCATATCGTCTGCATGACATACTTCGTTAAATATGTATTTATATTAATTATTTATTATCTGTGGGCAGTTGAAGATTAAATAAATTTATTTACGGACACTTCAGACCCATCCAAACCTGGGCCATAAATATGAGTGTACTATTTTAGTGAATAAATAAAAAATAAAAAGTAACTAGCTGATAAATCCGTTGTTGCCGGGTTACAGTAAAAAATATAAGACTGTTGATTAATTAAAAAAATAAATAATAGATAAAAATAAATTATGTTTAATATGCATTGTATATATTGTTATAATAATGAGCAATCAAAGTTTAGGAAAAACATAAAGTATAAATAAATAAATAAATAAATATATTTAATTTCTTAAGTTTTAATTACATTCATAGATATACGTTAGATATTTACATACGTGAAAACCACAAACACACAGCTTCTGGCACGTCCAATGTATAATACAAATTGTATGCCAAGATGTAAAATATAAATAAGAATTTTTTGCAGAAACATGTTTAAACGTCGGTCTTCGTACTTCCATGTGAATAATCACAAAAGTTAAACGCATGACACACAATTAACTGACGCGCGTATATGCGCGTCCACGTGGACATTTTTCAGTACAACAAACTATATTATTTAATATTACTTTTAAGTTCTTAATATTGATAATTATAGTTTATAAAATTCAGAATTAGTGTGACAATAATTGTATGTTTATTTTATCATGTGATTGGTTTTTAAATAATTGAATTGAATCGATTATTCGAATAATCTAATAATTTGATTATTTCATTCGATATTTCCCCCAACTAACGTAAACCAAAAATAAAGGTTCTTCTTGTACAGAATATAATTTATTAGAGGCCAATTTATCTTTTATATCTTTGGACGAATGTTGGTCCACTTTAAAGGTGTTTCCATTTTAAACGAGATACGTTTCTTACAAGACAACATTTACTTAGCAAAATATATTTCTCTATTATACCAACAATATGAATATAAAATAAATCTTATTTATTTTCTGGAATATGCTATACAAATAGCAATTATATCCGCGAAAGGGAAAAGTATGATTGTGTTTGTAAATATAGTATATATATATATTAATTATAGTACATTACGTCCGTAACTTTTAAGTATAAACCGCAATATACTTTAAACGAGTTGTGACGTACATTCGTCGTAAATCACTAGTTTTATGATATTGTTGTATCACCCATGGTAACTAGAGTGTAAACATGTTTCGAAGATGGTCAAGGTTAGGGATGAACAATAAAATTATTAATGATGTTCATAGATTTCTGACGAATAAAATCACTTATCATTAATTAGGCCTCAAACTCGATAAATACTTGCCACTGATTTACAGAAAATAGCAACGCATTAGCTAAATGAAGTAAGCAATCACGCGTATTCCTCAATACGTCATAACACCTAGCCATACACTTCACAGAAATATCAAAACAGCACCTCAAATGAATCTTCAATAATCTATTGACGATTTTTCCGACAGTCATATACACAAAATTCAATTCCCGTGCATATTTATACGTCTTAGAACTTAAAAAGTTTTATTAATGACATCAATAATTATTCTTAATTAAATTTATTTGGATCTATGTATACCTACTTTAATTTATTTGCTTTTTATCAAAAAATTAAATAAACATGTAAAGCAAAATGGTCGTATACACTGTAAATCAGATGTCATATAAGATTTTATAGGTTGGGGGCCCACCTTTGGGCACTGGGTTCTGGATACAGAATGTTATGTATGAAGAATTTTAACTATAAAGATAAATAAATATGGTAGTGAGTAGCCCCTTAATGGACATTGTACAATGTCATAGTATTTTTCAAACACTCAGCGCCACTGCTGTATATTATGATAAAAAATTCAATAAAATTGTTTATTATAATTTAGGAAATAAATGTTTCTGAAGAACGAAGTCACTTTTTATGTGATATACTTACTAATTAATAAAGTAGATTAATTTTTTTTAAACTGAGTTAAGTTAGTTTTTTTTTCTTATTAACTTATAACTTATTGAGTTAAATTTATGAATTGTTAACTGTTAATTTTTAACTCATTGATCTTGTGTTCTCTTAACTTAACTTAACTCAACTTGATTTAATTATTTTCATTAACTTGCCTATCTTTCATTATAAGTACATATATTACTCAACAATTTATAGATACGATCTTTAAATTGCATTACAATTTTATTTAGTTTCCTTACTGTAACATCGAGGGCGGAAAATTAAAAATTAAAAATATTTGAACGACTGCACATTCGTAATTCGTCAAAACTCTAATCGATCGAAATATTTTAATATTAATGCCGGCATCCCTAAAGGCAGTGATATTGTTCCTTTCTTATGCTATGTCTTTAACTTACAATATCCCCAAAAAATTATTTATCGAACTTACGCAGATTATACAGCTATCAACGCTTCTAACGAAAATCCAACTATTGTCTGTCATATGATCCAACACCATCTGAACATCATTCGTTTTTGGGCCAAACGTTGGAAAAAAAATAAACGAGTCCGAATCTTTGCACAGCTCATTTACCTTTAAAAACGAATAATATCCACCAACCACTTCGAAAAATATCTCCATTTCTACTTTGGCCGAAACCAAATATATGGGTTTTATCCTAGTCAGGAAACTGAATTGGGCCGCACGTATCAAAAAAAAAACACAAATCCCTTAAATCGCCTACGCCTTCTCGCTTATGCTTAAAAATGAATATTATAAGCAAAACATTATTATCGACTTATTTTTTTATTATTTACTTGAATACAAATGGAATGAAAGTACAAAATTATTTATAGGTATGATGTTTTTATAATACATTCAAATAGTTTATCGGCATGCTTCGAGGTCAATGGCCTCCGTCGCACGATTCCTCATATCCCATAGCGTCCAGGGCCAGTCTTCATCGGTTGCTCGGGTTACCCGTGATACTTTATACTCCACCGTAGACACGCCGTAATCGTATCTGTGAAACAGCCACGGAGTGTTGTGGGGCTTGGTGTTGAAAATCAGGGCCGTCGAGTCCCCGGACTTTTGCCGCATTTCCGACCATTTTGAAAAACATAATTTCATCAGAAACGGGAATTTGGATCCTGCGACACACATACACGCCATCGAGTGATCACACGTTAGACAACAAAGCAAACTACACCGTTACGCGAAACAGGTAGTAACAATGGTACAGCGTGATAGACGTAACATACTCGACGATTCTAACTGCATATGGTTCAACAACAGTACAGCCTTGGCCGCCAGGTCGACACTTTTGATTTCTAAAAGACCCGTCGAACATTTAGCCCCGGGCTGCTTTTGGGATACTGAAAGAAAAGAAAACAATAAAATCACTGCGCATATGTGTCACGTGTGAAATAAAAGTGTTTCGATAAATGACTAACGAATTGTTATTGATCGAACCGCGTCCTTGCAACCGAGGGCGTTTATCACTGCCCTGCGAATCTTCGAGCCGCTAATATCTAACGGTGCGTTGAAGAAATGCAAAATCTATTTGGGAGTTTCGATTTATTTTATTGTATCAGTATATTACATCAATACATCGACGCAGTGATATATTTAAGATTTTTCGTGGAGTGGGGCGAGGGAGTGTCTACTTACTAATATTTACGTAATAAACATATTTTTGATCGTATTTATAATTCGATCAAGATCTATAGTAAAAGGTAAAATAATTGTTCCCGTCATATCTATCAGAAATTCAAACTTCGATTAAAGTATAAAAAGAAGAAGCTAAAGGAAGCAACTTTGAACTTCTCATGGAAAATACCACTGCGTCAACCTAAATGTTATAATACACGTATAAACTTACTTTCGACGGGGCTGCGATTCGACGCTCGTTTACAAACTTTGTTTTATACGAAAACCTGTTAAGTTTGCTGGTCTTGTAGTATTTCTGTGCCGGCGTCCCGTCTGACAATTTGATGACTTTTCCTTGGTCCCGTATATAAGAATAATTGGAATATCTGAAACGTCCGATGGGAATCATGCGATGTCGACAGGTATAATAATTATACAAGTGCTCGGTCGACGATAATAATGAATATATTAGAAATTAAATTTCATACTTCAAAATAAAAAACGTTTAGAAACTCTCTTGATTGACTATACTATGTTATTTAGTTCAATACATTTGAGCCTAAAAGAATTGAATACAATACTGCTAAGGTCTGCCAATTTTACTTTTTTTTTTTTTCGGTGTTTGTAATGTTATTTTAATTTTTCTTTTTTAATAAATGGCAAGGATCACAATAAACATTTAAATTCCATATGCCAATGCCGAGACTGTTATGATCCGAACATTTGAAAATCGACCGCTTACTTGATTTTCAACTTATTCTTCTGATCCAGTGGCAACAAGTGCAGGTGGTTCACGCAACGTTTGGCGGCCTCAACGTCGTTTAGCTCGACGAGAACCAGTCCATTTCTGAGTATTTTCACGGTCGTCACGTTTCCGTATAGACAGAATATATTGAAGACGTTGTCGCAATTGACTTCACGTCCCAGTCCGCGTACGAGCAGCGTTCTTCCGGGTACGGCGTGACGCGTCCGTGACGACGACGACCGGCGGCACGGAGCCGCGGAAGAATCACCGCTGCCCGACTCGGGTTTCCTGACGATCCGTCGCAATTCGCTCGACCCGTGGTCCCTGTGAACATCGCTACCGCGAAAAACATTATTATTATTCTTACCGTAACCGCGGCCTCCTCTTTCGACCGAAGATGGACGTGGTCGTCGGTTTAGAACGTTTGACACGTGTTCCATGGTCGAACGGTGTCCTGCGGTTTCTTCCATCTGTCGGCCTCCGTTATGAACCGGGTGGCGTCTGCACTCGGTGCATCGGAGACTGGCAGGGTTCATTAACATGCGTTGTCCGTTTTCCTGTTGGTTTCTGTCCATCGCGGGAGAGGAATAAGTAGTGATCACTGACGTAAGAAAAGAGCAAAGTTTTCAAGACGACCGTTTACAACCGTGAGCACAATATGAGATGGTCAATCGGAGTAAACACGTACGTTTTCATGGTTTCGACAAACCGGATGTTATTTAGTTGTTGTTTAGTAAATGGCCGGTAAAAGAAAATTATCCTATATTTAAAATGACTATTATAAAAACAATCAAATTTAAAATTTATTAATCATTAAAAAAAATATTAGGTATTGTTCGTATTATTTTATAATATTGTAGTGTTATAAATAATCAGCTAATAATCAGCTGTTTTGGTTATATTTTTTTGCTTTTGAATTTTTTTCTTTTGGTTCGATTTTTTTTTATGTTTTTAGCGTTTTTCTCTTTAATATTATTTATATGACTTACTTCATTTGATGCTAGAGCCTCCTCTGTTTCAAAATTGTTTATAATAACGTGAAACTTCAACAAACTAGCTGGCATATGATTTAGATTGGTTTGGTGACCGCGATGTAGATATATGTCCAAAGCGGCCACTTGACTTTCATCGAACATGATGTTTACACGATTAAAACAAAACATAAAACATAAACATTTTATAACGTTTAAATATTTGAAAATGTAAATACGATTTAATTTAATTTTGGTTTAAACGCCGACGCAATGCAATATACAGCTATGGGTTTTTCATAAACTATCAAATATATATTATACAAAATTATTGATAAAAACCGAGCTGGCAATATTAGATAATATTACATTTTCTAGTTAATCATAGTACAGTTTTGTAAATTTTGATAATAAGATCATTTTATTTTGTATAAAATATATTATTGACTTATGTCAATTTCATTATGATTTATGAGTATAAATATAAAATAATAATTTGTAAATTCTTGCAGAAGTTCCGGTTTTCACTATACCTACTTACGGTTTTGAATAATTTTGAAAAATTAAGAGAATCTCCATTATTAATTTTAGAATTTTTATTATGATTAATTTTCATAGAAGATACTAATCAGTGTTTAATTTTTGTGTACTCTTTCAAAAAGTAAACATGAATAAATGTTGGTTATAAGATTAGATGAGGTGAAATTATTTGGTAAACACAGGTAACCGCTAAGTGATAAAATAAATTCTGTTTTACATTATTCTACAAGATAAATATTATATTTTTTAAATCATCACGTAATATAGTAGTTTACCTTTTATGAAGCATAAATGTACATTAAGAGTATTTAAATAACGAAAAGAAAATAATAAATAGTAAATAAAAATAAAGAAAACTAAATAATTAACATTTGAAAAGTTTCTGAAATTGATTAATGTTGGGGATAATTTTGAAGATTTTTTTTTAAGTATTAACATCAATTTAATTTGACAATTTTCTTATAATTTTTTAAATAAAATATATTGTAATAATTTACCAATGATTTATTAAAGAAATAATATCAAACTATTTCACATATAACTCAACTATGAAGGATTTATCTTGAAATTAATATATTTTGATATTCTATTCTTGCCAGGTCTTATCATATTTTATTAAATTATTGAATTACATTATTGTTAACTAAACCTTTTTTATTTATTTGATCAATAAATTGAAGGCATATTCAATGTAATTAATACGAATATTATATATTATTTTATTAAAACCTTATGATAATGATTTCAAGATAATATTTATATTTTGCACTTAAGTATTTATAGATAGGTAAATAATTATTAAAAAATGGTTACCTTTTAAAAAAAAATATATTATAACTTTAGTAATATAAATATTAACATTTATGGAACACTATGCCAATTTAATTAAATATTAATTATCTAATATAGTACCATACATTTTTACATGTATTGTAAAAAATTATAAATACAAGATATGACTTGTGACCTAGAGTACATTTGATAATATAAAGTGTTCATTATACATCTTATGGTGAATGGTGATTTGTAAAACAAACGTAATTTATATTTAAAACTTGTATTCATTATTAAAAGAGTTATAATAGAATAACTTGTTTTTCACGGCATTATTTGTATTTCTTATATGCTTCTTAGTTTTTTTTCGCCATTCGAACACCAATTGATTCTAAAAAACGTATTATAAGAAGAAATAAGCCATATTGACCATATAACTTCAGGTTCAATTCCTTTCTTGTGACGGTGAAAAATACACAGAATACTCCAGCCAATTAAATTTGCATATCGGTCGATTGGTAAATTTGGCCAATTTCCGTTGAATTATTCAAAATAAAATCCATGGAAAAGTTACATTATTTCGTACAATGCTCAGTGTATTCGAGCGGTTGATTTCATTAATATTCGAAAGTACCCACGATTGGACCAACGCGATTGCTTTAAAATCGATGTACTCCATTATTATAGAAAGTAATAAACTGCATTATATATGAAAATGTTCGATTGACGTTTTACTTTATCGAAATTTTAAACAGCTAAGCGGTTTGATTAAGTTTAATTTAATGATATAATAATCATTCAACGTTTTATGGTGTATTTAATCATGTACGTCCCGAAAAGGCGTTCCGTTTCCGCCGAGGGCTTCAGAAATAATAGATATTATATTGTTGTGACCCGAGCCTGAATGTGATCATAATGTAAGAGGGGCTGTAACTTTTAGTGAGGTCCTTTTAACCAAAACAATTTTATTTTTACATTCAGGATTAGTAATCTATAATTAATATTAATTAAAATAAGTATATAGTATTTGTATATAGAAGTACAGTCACAATTAATTAATAAAATAGTACTTTTTATATTTTTTCCCAATGTTTATAAAATACGTTCAATTGATAATATAGAAAAAATACATAATCTAATTTTATTTTGTGTTTCGCAAATAATGTTGCTACTCACTTCCCCCCGTTAGTACCTCTTTGATAGATATTACAAGTCAATCAAATTATATTTCAAAAAAAAAAAAAACACATCGTTCAAGTCTCCGTGGACAGCTAAGCTCCGGAAAACGGGCACTTGGCCCATAACTGTCCAACCATCAACATCTTCGTCAGCCCAGCAACCTCAGTGACGCTCCTGTGAACTCAGAAGATTGTTGGCTATTTTTTCAGATCTCAGAATGTGTGGCTAAGGTCAATCCGTCTCCGTCGTTAGAAAATTCCTCTTTCAAACGGTAAATAATATTATGACCTTTTTTATTAATCACCTTGGCCGGCAATATTTATTTATTTAACTATTTTCTTTAACTATTTTTCTTATATTTAACTCTATAACTTTATGATTATTATACTTTAGTAGGTGCGAAATATTGTTGATTTTTATTGACCAATATTTTCGTACATAAATATGTTTTATGAATATTTTCATTTATTAATTATTATGTTTTTGTCATCTGATTGACGTTCCTTTGTGTCGCTATGGCGTTTCCTCTCAGTATTTAAATAATTTAATTAGTAATTAGATTATGCCCGTTGCATATAATATGTATATATATATCTTTGACCGACAATCTTAAGAAAGTAAATATCGTCATGAATTTACCCCGGGTACTAGTCCGTATATTTCCCAAACTCGTCGGGTTATTTTGTAGGCCAAACTACGGACTTTTTATAAAATAACGGACCTGCAGTCGTAGTTTTACGACATTCCCTACGAATAGTATAATCAATGGCGTGGCAAACCATTTTCCCGACTGAATCTCCAAATGATAAAAAATTGTGAAATGAAGGTCCGCATTTTCACCGCCGGTCTCTCCGGATAGCACCCCAAAATAAACCGTTTGAATCTCATAATGAGAAAGCACACGATATAGATTTATTTTTGAGTTTAGTGATCCTCCAATGGATTTTATTTGTAGGTATACCTTTACGCCGACACAACCCAAACACCTTCCTTGTATATTCTTATATTATTTATAATATCATATTTTATTAAATATCTTGGTCGTGTATTTTATATTATTATATTTTGTATATTTAATATGGCGATTTGTGTCACGGTTATGAAATGTTCATTATTATAACTTATTTGTATTTTATTATATTGACCCCTTATATTTTCTCTCTTTTGATATTATCACCAAAGTTTGATACCATTCAGTTTTTTTCTTCGGTATTAAATTAAACTTAATTTTTCTCCCCTTTAAATAATATAAAGGCAAAACAAAATAATAAAACTCTTTTCTTTACCCCAAAAACCAGTGGTTATTTTTTATTTATTATACCTATTTTCTTCTTATTGCGACCTATACATCCTTGTCTAGGACTATGATGTATCAGATAAAATCTTACAGCTCCGACAGAAATGTCTCGACTATAAGTCGGTAAGTCGGCGTGCCTGTCGACGTGCGCTCGTCCTCTTGGAGCCCATTACTACGGAGCCACCATGCGATAAGTGTTCCCTGGGAACCATCTAACGGGCGAAGCGAGGGCGAGACGTCACAACTCATCCAAACATTATAAAACTTACTATATTACTTTCTAAATGATTACTTGGAACTGTGGCCATAACCAATCGATTTCCGCATGATTCCGGACCAAAAGGGATACAACTTAATAGTTTTGACTATAAGGGGTATCAATTCAAGTATATTTTGTGCGTTATCGTATTCACCTTCAATTGTTTCCACTTCTAGTTCATAGTTATTTGCTATTGATAAGGCCCAGTTCATAAATGAACCATTACATTCATCATTACTATTTTCATTGTAATACTCTTCATCATTTATATTAATAGACACACTTTTTTAAATTAAATGATATAAGTTTGTAAGTATGATATTTTACTAGAAATGAGGGATTGAAGATATTTTTTTACTTAAATCGCATGGAGTTTCTACTGAATCATCAGTGCGTACTAAAAGTGGGCCATCATATTTACTGAGTGCTATTTTAAAAATAGTTTCTACAATTTTTTTAGTTTCTTCCATCGATGTGCAATACATTAAAAGTGTCATTGATCTCACAAATAATTTTTTTGTCCTGGGGAATTTCTATTTATTTAGCGGACCCCACTGAGATATTAATTTTACAAAATTATTAACGTCATTCCTTATGTAACACGATGGTATATTATTTGAATTGGTATTCATAACTAAGTGAAAACATACGAGTAGATAATCTTCAAATGAATCGTATTGGATGAATGACTGAACAAGTGCCGACATAATAGCCAATGACTGATCAAAAACAATAATTTTAGGTGCTCTGACACCACATTTCAACCATCGGTTTAACCATTTGCATTTACTCAAGGTATCGTGGTTTTCAGATATCATCGATACAACAGTGAAATATCTTCCATCAATTTCCATTACACCTTCGTAAAGAAATAAGTGGCTACTTTGATTATTTTCTGGACATCCGCATCCACCTGTAGCATCAAATGATATACATGGAATAACTATTTTCGATTACAATTCTTTGTAAATTTATATTTGTTTATTACTCCATAAATAAACAAAAAAACTTGTTATAACCAATATCATGAATTATTAAACTATAATTTGAACTGTATTTCATCATATTTGAAGCATCTATCGATTCAGAATGAAACCCGGTTGTGGAAATTGCTTTACTTTTTGCAGTTCTTGATAAACTTGGAATTTGTGCAGATATATTATAACCTGCAATTTATACATAAGAATATTTAAAAAAATATATGCAATTAGTCGGAATTTAATTAAATGAATAAGAAATGTGAAAACCCAGAATACGGACTAAATTATTATATTGGATTATTATTGTTTTCATTATCGGCAACTGCATAACTGCAATTTCGAGTAAATTAAATCGTATTATTTAAAAAAAAAAAAAAGCTGAAAAAACTTTCTAGATATTAATAATATACCGTGCGGCGTTTCATAAAGCGAAATTAATTATCATGGGTTTGATTTAAACGAAACCTCTTTATTTGATCTTAAGGCACAATCTAAACCAAGGTAAACTATTCGTTGTTCTAAATAAGTTACATTTCTTCTATACAAGATGTACATCTAGAATACGCATTATGGGATTTAACATTCAGGAGAAAAGTTTGGCAGGGGGGCAATACATACAATACATACAATATTATAAATATCCAATTTAAATAAAATACCATTATTTAGGTATTTATAAATAACCTAATCTTGTAATATTTGGATGACAAATTCATAGAATCTTATCTCATTTTTATTTATTATAGACACTGACACTGCCGACTATTGTGTATTTATATATGTATTTGAAACATCACACTTGGATGTTTCAAATATAACTTCAAATCATTATCGCTGGGGTATTAGAAACATCAAATGTTTAATGGGACGTATTATAATAATATTATTCAAAATACATAATATATTTTATACTCTTTCAAAAAAATCTTCTTACAACACCAAAATAAGCATTAACTTATATAACTATAAAAATAAAATATATTAAAATAAAAAATGATTTAACTTACTGTTATTTTCCAGAACAATTTGATCTCTAAAATCCATTATTTCACTATGTATAAGATCACTAATAGCTTTAGGTTTACTTCCTCTAGTTTCATCCGCCATTTCTAATAGAACCTATTATTTTGAATTAACAAACTGCATATATTTTACTATATAATAATAAGATTATAAGATGAAAAGACAGATAATTATTAATAATACATTTAATTCTTACTTACCTTATATAATTTTAAAGTATTAAACAATACTATGATTATAATCATTTCAGTAGGCAGAATAAGTAGGCAAGTATCATAAACAGTGTTCACAGTTTAAATTACACTATTCGACTCAGGGGCAGATATGCACATAATCTGACCGACCCGGGAAAAATAGAATACAGCAGCCCGCATGATTATATCCAAGTTCCAACTAAACAATTAACTCAACTTTGAGAGAACCAACCCGGCAATCACCACCTTTTTTTTTTCTACGTTCGTAAATAATATTTAAAATTATAATATCCAATTATACCCATACTTTACTCTCTTCTAACAACTCTACGATTTTTATTTCTTTTATTTTCTACACCTCCTTTTCTTTTAAATTCGTTTTGAAGCATAACTGGTTATAAATAATTTTAGCAATATTATACTGTTCACATGGTTCGTGTATAATTATTGTGAAAAAACATAATATATCAGTAAATAACTTAGCTGTGGGGTTTTATTAGTGACTATATATAATAATTTAAATCTGAACAACCGGTTATCATTATAGCACAGAATTATATGCATTAAAAACCAATCGAATATGCGTTAAAAGATCTACATGCACAATTCTATGCACTAATATGTTAAAATATGCATTAAAGAAAATAAATTTGCACTCGAAATTTTGAATAAAATTTAATTTTTAATTTTTGATCATTCAATTAAAATAACATATAAAAAAAATTACATTTAAAATTATGTGACCCTACTGTAAATACTCTTTTTCTTCATTTTAATGGAATTTACTATGATATTTATAGATTTAAACTAGATTTAAATATATATCATTAGTATTATATTTATTTACTTTTATTTGTATATATGTATATATATAATAGTATCAATAGTAATATTTTTCATCGGCCCATTTTCATCAATATAAGCAGCGGCCCACCGGGAAAATCCCGGTGTCCCGGCAGCCCTATCCGTCCCTGATTCGACTGTCAAACGCAATATTCATTTTAAATTTCAGAAATGTCTATCTATAAACATATAGCCATAAATAATACAACGTACATGCACAAACCAGATCCTGGGGTTTTTTCTATTTATGTTTATTGTTATTTGCATTTAAGCCATCATATACTATAGACAAGTATGTACCGGGGAAAGTAAAACTCGGCTGTAAACTTAAGTTATTGATATTATTTAGTTATTATTAACTTATTATCAACTGCCACTTTATTTTACAGTAATGTTGTACGTTTTTGCTAAAAGCACAATAGAATATATGATGACCCTAGTAAAACACGTAGTTCGAATATTAGATACGTTAATTCAGCACGCACATGGTAAAAACGAAGCTTAATGGTGTTTGGATGGGTGTAGAAAAATTTTATTTTGGCTGTACAAAATTTTACAAAAAAAAAGTACAAAATACTATCAAGTTTTGGTATTAAGATTCGAAAGTAACAATGTTGACGATACAGATCCTTGTAGAACTCTTTTTTTTTTATTTTAAAATACTTGTTAAATCCAAGCCGTACACAATTATGTTAAAGAGAGGATAAAAAAAAAGGATAATCTTATTTCATCTAGTATATACCACCATACATCAATTATATGAAGGGTGATATTACGACATTCTTCTTAACTTCTGATTATTTTTTACATGCATACCTACTATATAAAAATACTGGACAAATAATTCGCTGTCGTCCTGTAAAAATAAACTGCATGCATTTTTTTAAATTAAGCTTCAAACAAAATAAATGGAGAGAAAAACTGTTGAATATGTTAATAATACAAATCATCATGGTTCGAATGATATTAAGTTTATTAAAAATAGATTTAAATTGAAAGTCAAAAAAATTAAGGTAATTATTTTGGTTTTTATGAGCAGTATTTACTTATAATTTACGAAATAAATAACTTAAATATAAAAATGAATAATAATAAGAACGCAAAAAAACAGCAAAAACTAATTTTTCAATTCAAAATTAATGTGGAATATATTACCACTTCTAAGTTATAGTACAGAAAGTTTATATTTTCATTCATTTCTTCGTTAGAATTGTTTTAAAATATTCATAAATCAGATTTACGGTAATTAATGTACAGTTTTATTAATTTTCTATACGTATCAAATTATATTATACATAAAGAAGTAGCTATAAATAAAAATATTTGGTTGATAAATAAATAAGCTGTATAACAATGACTAAAAGTTATATAACTATTGTTTTGTATTATTTAAATTTTCAGTAAGTTATTCTTTTCAATAGTGTGACAAAAAATAATGTAAAACAAATTTAACTGATCGTTGCAGTTAAAAATTTAAAAACTTCGATATTTAATGGTTAAGTCCAAATTAAAAATTCTTAATAACTGTATTCATCTGCTTCGATCTATACTCTATTGTATTTATAGTATACTCTTGTTTTATGTTTTGTACATAAATATGTATGTAAAGTCATCAATTTTACTTATTGGGTATGATTGATTAAAGTATATATTTAAATGTAAATTGTAAATATTTTAAAAAAATTATTTAAATTAATAAAATTAAATTTAAATTATTTAAAATAGACTTAACGCACAAAATGTATATTACAGTGCACTAGATGAATGAACAGTATTGTTCTTGGAAATGTAGCCTATAAAGCATATAACAACGGTCAATGACAACTCACCATCTATTTTTTTTTTTTATGGGGTCGACTGATCCCCAAGACCCATAATGTGTGCACCAATATATAGATAATAAAGTCAAAATATTAGACAGCCATTATACTCATAAATCGTATTTTAATTCATGGGCTCAAGGCTATTAATACTGAATAGTCTTAGGGCGGGTAACTGTAGTTCCTCGGGACCTCCATTATTAGTTATTATGACAAATACTATGTTCTTAGCTTAAAATAAAATATGACATTTTTCGGAAGCTTTCTTATTATATTTTTGATAATTGTCTAGATTCAAGAAAATTTTAATTGAAAGCGGTATTGGACAAAAATGTTTTTTTGATCATCAGAAATTTAAAACCAACTTAATGTTAACATAAACTTAATGAGAAAAATTTAAAAAACAATTAGTCATTTTTAAATTAATTTAGAAGGAAAAGAGTTAAGTTAATAAGTTAAATTAATTTAACTTTTAATCAATATAATCGTTAATAGTCAGTTTTGATACCTTTTAATTTTACGGTGTACTTAAAACTAAAATTAATACTATCGAGAACTATAAAAATAAACTTAGTAACTTTTTACACAAAGAAGACACATAGTAGAGGTTGGTATAATAATTTAAATAACATATTGTCGTGTAACACGTAATGTGTTGAAAAGTATTATTGTGCAATTCGTTTATCAGAAGAAAAAAATAAAAGTTTCTCATTTGATTTTAGTGTAAAATAGGAGAATTATTTTACAAATGAAACATCTACACAGTAACCATAAACAGTGAGATTTCTGTTACCGCACAACTGATAATGTAATCGCACCATTTGACGCGTTGTGATGATATACATTGGTGTTGTTTAGAAGGTTTGACGAGACCGTTCGATTGTTTACCTGCATAAATTTCCATGTTTAAAGATTACATAGTTTTGTTTCCAACTTCTGCAGTTAACGTATTTTTATAAATTATTTTCAGTTTAAGGTCAGTCTGAATGTTTATTTTTCAGTAATGGAATTTAACCTGAAGGGTTAATGAATTCCTTATCAACAATTTTAGGTTAAAAATAAAATAAATCAATAGCTTATTAAATTATTAGATGGATAAAATTATATAATTTCATAAGAATTAATAAAAAGATACTTCGTGTATAACATAATGAGTAATAATAGTTTTATTTTTGACAATGGCAATTAAAAATAATTATTTACGTAATCATTAGCCTAATGGTAAATGTATCCAAACATTTAAATATAAAATTTGTTTTACTCGGAGTTTAAAAATTATTTTTTCAAAAATTTGATTTCGGAAATTTAAGCCCTTTAGCTAATAGTAAATTTTAAATATTTATATTTTTAAAAATTGCGTATAAAGCGTAAAATATTTTTTTAATATATTTTTCCATGTATATTTTATGTAGACGATAACGGAAAAAATTTTTCGGTACATATTGTTTATATTTAACAGAATTCTATCTACTTTACATAATATCATGTAGGATATTATTATAATCAAAATATTATTTGTTTAAACTGGTAAGTTGTAACCATTTCTTTGATTTCTTTAATAAAAATAAATAAAAGAATACATCGAATCATAGAACGAGTGACCAATCATCAGATGTGGCCATCAAGGAAACACCTATGTTTTTTTTTCTGTTTATTTGTAAATTAATAATATATATATATATATATATATATAAAATAAATATTTATTTATTATATATTATACAATTTTTTATAGATTTATACGGTAAATAACAATAATATCATCAATATAACATCAGTTATTATAATTAACATATTTAACAAAATAAAATATTTAGCCCAAAACTGTTTCTATCTTGAAAAATGCAATTTTTGAAAAAAAAAAACCTTCTTATTGCATATCTCGAGTATTAGAGTAACCACTATTCCAAATTGCAAGTTCTTACGGTTAATAGTTTTCCAGGAATAGTGATCAGTGAATGAATGGTATTCAGCTTTATTGGTATATATATATAATAATAATAATTATGCTAGTTTTTTATGTGATATAAAATTTATATTAGGAATGAAAAAAGATAATTGACAAATAGAATTCTTCAAAAATAATAATCCTTCTCAATTATTACTACTATCAGTAGTAATAGTTATATGGCCAAAAAATTAAAAATTTTCCTTTAATGTTATTTCTCCTAATAATCAGGTTATCTCGTTTCCGCTAACAGTCCTAAAACTTAATTGCATTAAATTACATGGTGTGTAACTAATAGTTAGATGGGTGATCGCCAAGTATACATCATAAATATAATTTTACTTATCTGTAATTTTTAAAATGATTATTTTGTACTTGTTTACAAATTAAGTATTTGTGAAGTATTTGGGTGAAAATATACAGTACAATTTACCACTCTAAAATTTTAATACTATCTAAATGCTTATTATTTTTATTTCGATTGTGAACATTGAACATAACATTACATTATTTAAAAATTATAATATAATCAGGTGAGTATACACAAAATATTTTAGGTTATACATATTTATACTTATATACTACGAGTATAAACCACTTTTACTCTATAAAAAAATATTAAATAATTTATTCTGAACTGCTGAGGAGAGGGGTTAAGCTCCTAATCCCTCCATATATACGCATCTAAATTTAATAATATGACCAAATAATTAAATATGCCATTTCTTCAGTCAAAATGTTTGAACAACTATAATTAGGTTCGTGATTTGTAACACGTTAATTAATGAATAAGAATATACATTTCTTCTTAACCGAACGATTAAATATTACATAGTGTTATAGAAAAAAGAAAAACCTAAACATTTTAATGAATGTTTACATTTTTTATTTTTATTCGATTGTTTATTCAAGTGTTGTAGTTAACCATATTGAATTTTGGATAATTATTTCAACGTCATTCATCGTTCGTTCACTGTCCAAGTTTTCCTTTTCGGATGCGTGTAAACGTAGATCACAAAATAACACTGAGATGGAATTATGATATGGTAAGTCATATGGTAAGCACATATTAGTTTTTTTTTAATCCAAAATAGGGATGGTAATAATTTATTATTATTATATGAAAAAAAATGCTGATTAGAGTTAAAATTAAACAAATTATATTTGTATTAAAAACACACTAGCATATTCGTTGATGATGTATTTTCCAATTTGATTCAAAAAGTTATTAAAAACGATATAATTAAATAATTAATTAAATTAATTAAATAATTAAATTATAATTTACAGTTATGTATATATGTAATGTAAAAATAGATCTTAAACGGAAGATAGACGTTCACAAAACGAGAAGAAATTTTTCGGCTCTATTCTGAATTTAAAATAGATATATACTCGTAAATGTAAACATCCGTACATGACTACGTTTTAAATTATGACACCATCAATGAGATTTATGTACTATAAAGCGCAGGAAATTATCTTGGAAATTGAAAAATTCAATAACCATCTTTAAATATTGATTTTAAAATCCTTATACTCGGAATACAAGTACCTCGTAGTAAAGGATAACCTCGAGTTGGATCCTAAATTTCAAAAATAGTATGAATTTGGTCCGAACGTATTTTATTGAGTACATGAGTTGGGTCCCCATATATTTTATCAAGTACATGAGTTGGATCCAGCCTATTAGCGATACCCAGAAGAACACCATGTGGAGGTTAGCTAGAAAGTCTTCCAAAAAATTTGGTTTATATTATACAATGGTAACGGTCTGATGTAAACATTATTAAAATATTAAAATTATTAGTCAATTAGAATATTTTTTTTGTGTGAAAAATGATTGAGTTGGCTTGGTTTTAGATAAAATTTTAATTTATTTTTACTTTTATCACTAGTAGTTTATTTATAATTATATAGATTAAATTACGGAAGAAATTTAAGACGCACATCTTTCATTGGGAAAACATGAGTTGGGTAATTAAGGTAACAACCAGATAAAATCAACCGTGGACCCAATTCATGTATTATCAAATGTGGCCATGGACCCAATTCGAGTATTATTAATTAACACCGCGGACCCAACTAGTGTTTTTTTTTTTAAGCACTCAAATATCTTGGGATCTAACTTAAGAGTTCCCGTAGTAAAGGCTAAAAGAAAAATAAGAGAAAAATAAACGAATATATATTCAATCCATCGCATGAACATCGTTGAATAACTTCTTAGCGTTCTGTGCACTCGATTCATTATTATTCAACCAAGCCCGTTTACTCGTTATACACAATAATTTCGTACACCCGCATTATGTAAATAAAGCTACCAACAAAATCGTTCTATACATAATACGCCATTCTGTTGAAAACGATTGACACGTGTACGTTTCTCAGCTGCGACCAGAGGGTCGTCGACTTTCTGATATCGACAAACGCGTTCAAATATTATACCCTTTATACATATATACACATACACGACATGAATAGTTACTTACCAGTAAATATGCACCGACCTTTTGTTTATACTTAAATATAGTCGCCAACTGATTAATTAATCAGTACATATTATATACATTTAAAATCGTGCTTCTTAACTGTAATCCCTGAGTTTGTGTCAGCCAAAATTTGGAAGGAAAAAAAGCTTGACACATGGATAACAAATATACTCGGATTGTCACTCACTCAAGTGCTAAAGTAGTGTTTTAACCAAACAACGACACAACTCGCAACGATTACTGTCTCATTTTATTCAAATAAATTCAAACAGATTACCGTCCCAAAGACTTGGGTTTTGTCTCAAAGAAAAAACTTTGAAGCACCGCTCGCATCGATGAATTATATTCTGTTACTCGTGAATCAAGGCGTTTATATATATTATAGATTTAGCAGACTGGCAATGCAAACATACTATGTTATATAACTTATTTATAAATTGCATAAAAAATTCGAATTGTCATAAAAACAGGATATGAGTGAATCATCGTGCCTCAACCTATGTTGGACATAATTTAATCACTTAGTGTGTCTACTATAAACTAGTTAGTAAACTTTAGAATATTCACATCCATGATAAGTGTTTGATCTAAAGAAATATAGTCCCTTTGAACGATGAATTATATGTTAAAACGTAAATGTTATATTTTTGTAACAATATGATTAATTTGTTAAACAACGGTAAACATAATGCTTAAATGTATACAATTATAAGTATAATTCGGTATGAACGTAAATATTTTTATAATATGTTCCATTATTATAACACATTAAACACTCAAGGCATCCAAAGTACCGAAAAATAATTTTTTTTCTCAATATAAATTAAAAAGTGGGCCTCAGAAACTCACTTAAGAATCTTGTGCTTGTGCACCGCACGCACACGCGTACATAAAGATCTATTTTAACTGTGAATATAAATTATAAACGTGTAATATTTGTCATCAGAAATTAATCATCTCCCCGTTGTGTAATGTGTGTTTAATTATGTTTAGTCGGATGTAGATCATATATAGTTTCTATGACCTGTTAAATACAACTTTGAAAACTTTACTTATATCAGGCTGTACAAAATAGTTTATATAAGGTGGTAAGTAGCTAGCCTTCACTACTTATAGATCGCATGTGTAATAAATATTCGTAGACTAATGGTATTTCGATCGTGGTGCACGATCAATGTGGTAACAGTATACATGTTTGTACACGAATTAATTGCGGTGTACGATTAATTAAAAATTCACTGGACAACGTCACTAGCAGCCTTACTTAGGACAACGTACTATAATAAAATGTTTTTGGAAAATAAAAACTGTACTTTTAAAGTAACTACGATTACAATCGGCACAACACAAATGTTATGCGTACAATATATTTTAACAACCAGCTTTCTTCTTCGAGCTTTCGCGGAGACAATCTGATTTTGACTGCGTACCTCTTTATCTCATTTACATAATATAATGTTTGCAACAATAGTGTCACGTTGTATGTTACTCACCTACAACATTTTCGATGTCATAAATATGACGTGTGACAAGACACGCGTACAAATAAACATGATGCTTTATGATTATATCGAAAAAATACGTCTTGCCATAATTGCGTGTTACTTAATACATATTATTACAATGATCAATCCATAAAAACGGTTGTAACAATAACACATTATTGTTTAAATACCTGAACTAAATATGTGTACTAGTACTCGTATTCTGCACGGTTAAACTCTTCAAATTTTACCAGGGGACCAAAGTTGGACCGACCACACTTAAACGTTAATCAAAGACCAAAATTGGACTGAACCGATATCTTCATATAATTTTTAGACCGGACTAGACCAGTAATTAAATAACATTTAATAAAATAGACCATGAACCGGACTGTAGGTCCGATCATAAAACATTTTAAACCGTTTATGGACCGGTCTGTAAGGTTCAGTTTGTATTAGCCCAGACCGTACCATATGATGCGTTTGGTATAATACTGGACTGGACTACCCGACTTTATAAATAAATATATACCTAAATTTGTAGGTTTTTTTTCGTTTTATTTGTTTACATAACAATATCTGTATTTAGATTTTAAGTACCATATTTGGGACCGGACTGAAAATTAAACATTTGATCTGACAACTGGAGCGAATTACTACTAAAAATTATTGAACCGGACCAAACCGACGATTCAATAGTTTTTGTATGTTAGGACCGTACTGATTAAGATCGGACCGTGTAGAGCACTAATGTGTACGTATTAGGTATAAAACTGGAAATTGTAATCGTTGCTCCAATTACCTGTGTATTGACATAATATCAATTAGTTTACTTTAATCGGACGAATCATGATGGGAACATGTATTTAATAATCAAGTTGATTTTACAATACAGAGCATGATACACCTGTGTTCTAAACATTTTCCAAAAGTTTTATAGTAAAAAGTTTTTAAGTTTTTAGAAAAGTCGTTCAAAATAAACACAAATAATCAAATTTATTCGCCAGGCACTTTTTGAATAATAAGTATATAAATATAGTAAAATAAGTTTCGTATTATAATGTTACCTCATTTTTTCTTATTAAACATCCTTGGTAACTTTATAAGTTCTTCTCGTTATTTTGTTTGGATCAATCAATTAATAATATTATTGTATGTTATTATGTAAAGTATATTAACAGTTGATTTAAACATTCATAACGTAGGTATCAAATTGTATTTTCGATTTCCATGCATGACTTTCTCGATATAATATTCTCAATCGTCGCTGAGGTCAAGATGAAATCGGTTGTACAATTAATATTAATAATTATTAATATTATATTAATATGGAGAGTAGGTATTTGCATTTGTAATTATATGTAATTATATTAACTTACCCGATATAATTTTGTTATACATTTTTGATCAAATATTATACTCTCAGGATAAAATATTAAACTGTTACTTTTCACTATATTTTTAACAAGCACTACTCCAGATATTAAACTGAAAGATGTACAGAAAATTAAAGTTCAACTTAAATACAATTTAAAAGCTTGGATGACACTCATTAAGTACACTCTTGTTAACCTTGCTTTGGTATTGTTAGAACTAGTCGAATAAGATAACGTTTATATAGTAATTTCTTTCGGCGACGCTTATATCATATTTTAAATCTCATGTGGTTCGAGTGGTGAAAATTTTAAAACATTTTAAGTTTTAGTCAGTGCAAGTTCCATCAATTAGTTTACAATAACTGTAAACTAATATATATATAAGTATATATTACCATTGGCCGTGCAATTAAAACGTATACTACGCGTCGTTAGTAAAATTAACTGTCTAAAAATAATAATAATGATAATAAATATGTTCAAGTAATTATAACGTAAGGAAGTAAATACATGGAATTCACATTAAATATTATAAAAATTATCGTAAGGAGATAATATTCATTTAAAAAGTAACTTAAAGTAACTTCTGATTTCAAATTTTATGTAACTATAGAAATTATGCGGTTTTTTTCGTTTTTTGTTTTATATTTTTTTTTTTCATAAGTTAAACCAGATGTATCTGATTTTCAAACTTTTCGATTAAAAATATAAATTCCAATCAGATAAATATGATAATATCTCCATACCTGGTATACGTGTGTAAAATTACCATTTACCAAAATTAGATATAAACCGCTGCTTTTAAAAATAGGAAAATCGATAGACGTACACCATATAAAACCTTACAATAATGGATTATTAGATTTGTATACGAGACAATTCAACTAATGATTTTCGAATAAATAATATTCGATCATAAATATTGTAATTTAACAAACGAAAAGATGCCTATATATAAATGTATAAATGTTTAAATTAACATTGTGCGAATAAATTGAACAAAGCATTTACACCTGAGCCTATGTATTAATATTGTATCAATTCAGTATAATGGTATCGATCAGAGCATTAAATTATGTTATGATAATCATATTCATGCCATTATTGGATATTAAATATGACGGTTAAATATATATATATATATATATATATATAAATATGTATGTATGAAAAATGAAAAATAAAATAAAAAATAATACGTTTTAAAGTTGCGATTGAAACCGATAAGTACAGCAATAGTATTACGAATTTGCGAATACATAACTTAAGCCACGTATATACGATAAAAATAATAAATTATTATAATCGTTTCGATGGTTGGTGTGTGGTGAACACCATGCGTTTATAGAAAATAATATAATTTATTGGGCAATATTTTACTTCTTTTAAGATAAAATACGCTTTTTATTTTTTCAAGGTCGTATCAAATCCTTAGCAACTATTCGCAATAGCAACCCCTCCAGCTACCCGTACACGCACCACGACACACGTACCTACGCGCACAAACAAAACTACGTCACGGATTTCCATAGATAATATTTTTATATTAATCTTAGCAACGGTTGTTCATCCCTTTGGTCAGTATACGTGCACGTACGCGCAAACAACAAAATACCCGAAAATCAAACGGATTCGCATACGTGATTTTTTTTTAGATTCTAGGTGGAACGACACAGGGCTATTGATTTTAAAATGCTGTTTTTTTTTTTTTTTTGTTATTATTCGTAAAATATTTTCAACCCAAAAATCTATCGAATACTTAGATTACCCAGCTTCTCTCTGGTTAGTTTGAGTATGTAAAAGTTTTTAATTATTTAAGATTTTGAGCGAATCGAGGAATGTATTGGTTTTACAATGATTTTTATTTATTTTTATTCTTCTTTTTTATTCTAAACACTTTTTCTCCCTTAAACTTGCTTAAAAGTATCAAGTGTATTATCTTTTCTGAAAGGTAATGTTCTTGAACTGGTACTTTAGAGAGGTAATTTTTCGATTTTTGAATCGGTACTCGAAATAAAAGCGGTTAAAGAAGAAAAAAAGTATGATTTTACAATTTTATAATATTGAATAATTACGGACGACATTTTTTATCAGAAATATTGCTTCAAATGAAAAATGACAAGTGATCTTTTTTGTTATATTTTGAATTTTCTTCCTTACGGTTCAATGTTTGGAAAATTTCAGCCATTTTTGAGCTGTTTATAGACATTTTAATTTTGGGAATTTTTTGTAGTAATTCGGTTAAGAACATTCGCAAACACTTAAAATTTAGGTTGTTTACTTATATTATCTTTACCTGGACATGGTAAAATTTTCAAAACATTTGAGCGACTTTTGAGCTTTTTCTTTTATTTTATATTTTTTTCATTTTTATGATATTTACTAATTATAATTATATAAATTACCTATTTATATAAATCGTTCTTAAGCTGTTATTAAAACACTTTGTTTATCACCATAGAAATGAATAAAATTAAATAAAAAAGATTTCCTCGTCCGCTCAGAATCGTTTTTTATCGAATGCAATCATTGCATTCAAATCGAATACAGTAAAATTACACTATCCTGTCCGAGGTTTTTAATAATTGTTTTTATTATTTTAAAATACATGTATTTATGATTTTAATTTCACTAAATAATTAATAGGTGCACGATATTTTTGGTTTACCTATCTTAAGTTAACATAAATATATTCAATAGTTTACACCTATGCATGCAACATGTAGATAGTCATGGAACAAATGGATTTTCCAAGTTCACACAAGTTCCAAGTGGACATTTTTTGGCATTGAAACTTATTTATGGACATTGCAAAATCCAAACGAATGATAAATTGAAACGTTTTGAATTGTATTGGAGATTCTGACCGTATCAATGGAATGATGTAAGTGACAACAGACGATTTTTTCTTTAAGCATTCTAGTCGAAATGGTTGATTTTAGAACATTTATTAGAACACATGTGTTTTGATGACCAATGGTGTTTCATTATATAATTTAAGTGGATTTAAATTGGAAATAATTTGAATAATTGGTAAACCAATTTCCAACCAAAGATTGTGTGGTGGTATATTTGGTTAATCCCAAACACTTAAAAATTCAGTTGGAAAAATTATGGTTATATTTTCATCAAAAATAGTAGCGATTAATTTAAAAGACAATAAATATTCTATCTAGATTCTAGATTATACACGAGACCATGTATCCCATTTAAATGGGATTGTCCTTTTTTTTATCAATATACCCCATTTTCCCGACAAATTCTAAATGGGATGCTTTTTATCCCATTTTTAGAAAATAGTCCCGTTTTAATCCCGTTATTTCCATATTATTAAATATACGAGTGAAATTGTTTTATATTTTCTTTTACAATTATTATTTAAAACGTGAAGCCAAAATTATAAAAAAAAAATAGAAATGTATTATAAATAATAACAAATTAAATCATCATAATAAATTTCAAAATTGTCCCCATTCATATTCGATATTTCAATTCTAAAATGAGACTTCAATTAAAAGCGGTTAGAATTGACAAATATCTGAAAGGAGAAACTTCGGGTACATTGTCCTCTTATATAATGGAAATGTATTGTCACATTTATCACAAAAATATTGCATCTACTGGAGATAATTGATATACTAATTTGCAAGAAAATGAAAAAAAATATTTTTACGATTTTAAAGAATAGTTTAAAATCTAATATTTATGTGCAGCTCATATTCTGCGCAACTCATATTTTGCATAACTTATTTCAACAAGTACAGATGTCTTACCTTTTGATGTCGAATGTATAGTAAACAATTTATTTCAATACATTCATATATATGTCGTAGACATATAGTCAAATCAAATAAAGTTAAATGCCTGATTATTTAATTAAATGACTAGGAATATGATTAAATGCCTATTTCATGTCAGGCAAATAATAAAAAAACATTTAGTATTATTTTAAAAATTTAAATATATTTTCTATCAGTTATTTATTGCTATTTTATTTATAAAAAATCAATGTACTCGTATTATTTATTAATATGTAAAACACGTTGGTATATGAAATAATATGTTTAATTTCATGTTCATTATTACTATTGTTTTAAAAATGAAATCATAAATATATACAGATAATAAAATAACTAATTAGATGTGATAGACGTAGATGATAGTACGAGTATATTGTACCTATACCCTATAGTCAGCATGAATTGACTATATGCCTACGTCATATACGCTGTTAGAGTTCAGTCCAGTGCATTTTATAAGGAATTTTCACTGGGTGACAAAAAAATGTTTTTCTCAAAATAATCAATGTAATACCATAGTACGATTACAGTATTACACGTTTGTTTCGCATTATTTCGCCCAATCTTTCAAAATATTGTATAATCACTGGGCGACATTTGTGTCGCCTAGTTAACAAGTTAAAAAATGCACTGGTAGAGTCATTAAAAGAATTTATAAATTACTATTTAAAGAATGCCAGTATAATAATATTCGTGCTGAAGAAAGATGGTGTGTACCTATACAATTTTAGAAAGTAAATGTACTCGTATATTTATCGATAAATTTAGAAGATTGTAGAATATTTTCTGGTATGACAGGAATTAATGCTGCAATTGAAAGAATATTTTCCAAAACAAATGTATTGTAGACGAATGAAAAAAATCGATTTCTTATACCTATTATCAAAGCAATTGTAATTCGGAAAAAAATGTTAAAAAATATTCCTGCAATGATTCTTATGATTATTTGTTAAAACAGACAAAACTATAAGATAAAATCAGTCCATTACAAAAATACAACAGCATAATAAAATGTAATGATGGACATGATGAGCAACTGAAATAACATAAATATAAGTCATAAGAGCAACATATTATAATTATTATTTATTAAATATTATTTTTGTTTTAATAAGTTGTAACTTAAATGTAACTGAAAAAAATACAAAAATTATCATAACAATAAAATTTGTTTGTCCCGTTTTTTATTTTCATAAAAATTGTCAGCCTGATCTAAAAGTAACATAAACAATTCGTGCTACAAACGTAGCACGAAAACTGAGCCAATTTTTATCTAAGTAATAATTCAGTTTATCCGTAAAAACATTATCAATTAATTCATTTTTTGTCAGAACAACATTGTCTGACAATAAGATGCATTGTGTATTTCGTTGCATGTTTATTTCATCGTTTCTTACATCCAGACTCAAAAAATATTTATGCCAATGGTTCATTTTGCAATTGCACTCAGATGTGTATAGTCAATCCAAGTATTTGAACATTATGCCATAAAAACGATTGGTTTGAACATACTTTAATCTTATTAGCAAAAGTAGAGCGAAGAATGACTGACAACATCTATCGGAAATCATAAGATAATAGTAGACACCGTAACAATCATCGTTGTTTTCCTCAGAAAAAAAATTGAAAAATTAATCTTAAAATTTAAAGTAATTTTAGTAGTTTTATTGGGTTTATTTTATACAAAAAAAAAAGTACATATTACTGTATTAAAATTCATAATTTTAGTTTCTGAGTGAAGCGAAGCATCTTATGGTTTTACAAAGATGTATATTTTTATTATTTTTCAGTGACACTTTTTCAAATAGAATACTAGTATAAAAGTTTCATTTAGCAAATTTTAGATTCAAAATCGGCCTGGTTTGGTACTTTAGAGAGGTAATTATTCTGAATTTGAATAGTTTTTTTTCAAGCGTGAGGAAAAACTTCCGAAAACTGTGTGAAATCAGTAAAAATGCGATGTAAACGAGACTTTCACTTTTCAGATTTTAGTTTTTTAGTCATAACTCCAAATTGAATGTAGCAAGAAACTTGAACATTTTATACATTATACCAATTAATATTTTTTTAAAATTTGACAAAATGTTCAAAAAAAGGTTAAGAACTTTTGGTTTAAATATAAAACTTTGAAAATATCTCATTTTTTTTGAAAATTTATATGTAATAAAATTTTTATTTTTGCATATTAAGGCCTTCAAATTTAATATAATCATACTCATATACTTACCTAACAATACTAAAACATTTCAAAAATCTTAGGTCAAGATTTTTTTTTAAGAGTTTAAAATCATAGTATATAACAATTTAACTATACGATTTCTACGGAATTTACTGCTTTTACATTTATTTTCAACTTTAAATAATTATTAAAAAAAATTAGTCCATTCAATCGGAATAAAATTTTTGATACAGATGAAAAATATATTTTGAATATTTGGTTAAAAAATAAATTTCTCAAATAAGAGAATTTTAAAAAGATTTATAAAAAAAAAAAAAAAAGAATGTACCGATTAGCAACTAAAAGTGATAAAATACATAAATAGTATATTTTTATACTTAAACTTTGTTTAGAAATGTTTTACTAAAGAAATTAGTTATAATTTCTTTAAAACTCAACACACGCGTCATCATTATTATGTCCGAGAACCGAAGGGATGAACTTCCACCACCACTATCTTACCAGTTTTGTTTTTCCTATTCTTTTTAATTTAATTTATTTTTTTATAATCTGTTTATGATAACATATGGAATATAGTTGTTAACTAAAAATAAATCAGAATTTATAAGTATGAAATTTCAAAGGACATTTTATACATTATTTATTGAAATAAGGTGTATCTGGAAAGTTTTAACCCACAAATTTATATTGGAGGTCGGTGTTTATAATATAATAATAGTAACATGTAACGATTGCCGTTTAAAATAATATTTTTATTCTGATAATATTATTAAACATGCATTAAATTAATCATTAATCGTTGCGCGTGTTATCATTTACTTGTGACCCCTTTACTATAAATTTAGAACTTTCAAACTTCCTAGACACTCTTGTTGTATGCTTTGTTTCGAGTCATATTATTATGTGTAACATGAGTTATTACATAAATAATTCAGTTCTATTCAGCACTAACTTTACTCAAGCTAGATCAGTTTTGAATTTAAGAAACCGTATTTGAAGAACTAGAAAGATTGATTTCTGCAATTTATAATATCCCACTAAAACATTTTGTACCTATGGTTTTATTTTCCATATTTATTAAGACTTTTAGGACCATTCCGTTTTCCAATAACCCTGAGTTCATGTTCTTACTTTTGCTTTTCCTTTCCGATTTGAGTCTCCATTAAATGATTCTACATTATTTACAAATAAGTCTGCCCAGCAATATTTTTACACATGGACTTTGTTCCATCAATACTTTTATGAATTCATTCAGTTTTCTCAAAGCATTAGACCTGTCCATTGAGGTCTTCGTTTTTTTATTACACAGTCATATTTGCACTGTAGAATGAAGTTTATGACTTTATGAATTTTTTCGTGAAAAACCTTAAAGCTGTTCGATCGTCTACGATGGTGTGCGAAATCATGAGTCACGTTAGAAAATAGACATTATACAGCAACAAACCGAATTAAAATATAAAATGATCACATAATCAACTCAATCCGTATGTCTCAGTCTAATAAGCACTTGTTTTTCCAACATATCTTCTATTATCAATCTGTCAGGTGCTCTCAGGACACCGTTATCATCATCACGCGTATTTACAACAGATAATGTAACGTTGGACGCTCATCAACCAAAAACGGTTTAAATTATAATTCGCAATTATTTTCATAACCGCTAAAAATAATTACATCACAAAAATACTCAAAGAAACAAAATATGTTTGCTTAGTGTAACGTACAAACAATCAAGTCTGGCCATAAACGAGTTAAAAAGTTAAAGTTAATTTAATTTTAACTTTTTATTTTAATTTCCATTAACTTAGTTTTAACTTATTTTAATTGATATAAACTTAATAAATAACTAGTTAATTTTAATTAAATTCAAGTTAAGTTGTTTTTTGAATAATTAAATAATAAATATAGTAAAATTACTAATGATAGAAAATTAGAAATGCAGTTAAATTTAACCAGAATGCTTCAAGAAAAATAACTTAATTCAATATATATAGCAACAGCTATAATATGGCTATATTATAGCCAATAGTTGGTATATATTTATTATAATTTATAAGTGTAACGTATGTATTAAAGACCTACAAGGGCTGAGCCAGCCCAACCTGGTTCTCAAAAAGCCCGGCCCATACTGAGACTGGATCGGGCCGAGCCTTAAAAAAAATAATGAGGGCTAGATCGGACTTTTTTTTCGTAAAAATTTTCGGGCCGAGCCAGGCCGGACTCTCAAAATAATAAAACCAAAGATGAATCGAGCTTTTTTTTGCAAAACTTTTTGGGTCGGGTCGGGCTTAAGGATTTTTACGTCTGGCCGTGCTTAGACATTTTATGGATATTTTTTTGTATGACAAATAATTGTTATTTAAAATAAAAATGATAAATCCTTATTACGACGTAGATATAACCACGAATATTACGTAAATTTGTGGAACGTAGATACTGAGTAGTGGGTATAATAAAGTTATTTATATATAATTCATAAATATGTTATTAATGAGTAACAACACTACCAAAATATATGGGCATACTATTAGCGGAGTAGAGGTATTTGTTTATTAGCGAGATTATTATTTCTATAGTATCATAGTACCAAGTACCAATATAAAATAGAAACGGTAATTTGATGTATTTAAAGAAAATCCATTGTGTTTGACTATGGAGATTGTTAACACTAATATAGGGTACTATACTATAGCCGATTTCAGCCGCCTAGTTTTAATATTCCACGTTAGTGTACTAGTGAACATATTTTGCGAACCTACATTTGTTTGTTGGAATCAATATTATAAGGTAAGTTTTTTAATGTTACCTACGTATTTAATATATATTTGTATTTTATTTTCACTTTACTAATTTATCAGTGTTTATTATGTAAAAAGTAATAACATTATAGAAAAACTTTTGAGGCTCTTATTGCTTTTTAAAATAAACAATATACATGCAGATTTATTTCACCTTTCTAAAAATACCATAATAATCGATATATTGTTTTAATTACTTGTTAAAAGAATTACCTAAGTAGTAGGTATCACAACAATTTGTTCTTAAGATTATAATGAATGGGTAATTAAATAATATTGATGAATAATAAACAGCGACTGCTTTTAAATATTATTTTTTTATTTGAATACTTAATATCTATTTACACTTAATTGCACAGCGCTCAGTATCCACATAAGTTTTTAAATCCAAACATTAAATTTAACTCTTACCTAGTACTTACTACCTACTACCATTGATTAAATATACATGAATATTTAATTAATGCTACCACTTAGTCCAATATTTATGGTTTATAAGAAATATAGGTTTTAATGAGTATTAAAAATTGTAATTCATCCATTTAGGACAAAAGTCGACATATTATTTCCAATTTAAATGTGTTACCGCCTTCCTATTTTAATTTTTAAACATTTTTGATCATCTTTAGATGTACTTAGTGTGGTTACTGATAATTTTTCATATTGAGTGTATTTTAAGTACTTTCTGATTAATTTAGTTTATTTTTATCAAACTCCAATGGCATAATTTGATAATGTTCAGGGAGAGGTGGATACATTTTTGTACATGAACAATTATTACTCACAAAAATTTTTATTATATAGTTATTAGTTAAATATGATGTTCTAGGTCTAAAAATATATCTCAGACAGAACCAAATTTCCAAATTTTTTAATGGCTTGGAATTATTTTCGGGCCGGGCCTGTGCTTTTTTTACAAAATATTTTAGACCTGCTCGGACCGGGCTTATAAAAAATATTTTTGGACCATAACGGGTTTTTTAAGAGCTTTTGATGATTTTCGGGCCGGGCTTGGGCTTTTTTTCACAAATATTTTTTGGACCGGTCGGACCGGGCTTTAGAAAAAAAATGTTGGACCGGGCTGGATCGTAAATGTATGGCCCTTACAGGTTTTTAGTATACATATGAAGATTTACCGCACCATACTGCAGCATACGGGAATATTGTAATAATAACAATAATAATAATTAATATATACTAATAACCAGGGCTCATAACTTACAGCTTTAAAAAAGGTTGTTATAAGCGCTTAAATATGCGCTAAATATACTAAAATATGCAAAAAAAAACGTTTATATACAAAAATTATTATTTCATTATTATTATTTATTATATTACTTGATTATTTTAGCTTCTATTATGAACAAAAAAAAAAAAAAATTAGATACTGAATTCACGAAACGAACTAGCATGCATACAGTACGAAAAATCAGTAATGACTGCAAAATGTTAATGAAAAATAATCTGTAAATAACCTGAGAATGATGATATCGGAATATCTAGATAATGATATTGGAATACCCGAATACCTAGAAACTATAAAAATAAAATATTACAATACAAGCTACAATTATATACAATTATAATGGTTTCCTTATCGATGGGATTACGAAGTTTCGGGCGTACACTCTCGCTACGTCGTGCGTCGCCTAAAATCGTATAGGTATATATAGTTTCTTCTGATATTATTACATAAGTTATACAAGAAGAAAAATTAATTAACATGAAGTAATTACTAATATGAACAATTATTATGACTATAATTACTTGTTATTTTTAAGAAAAAATGTTTTAGGCTACTAAACATTTTTTTAAAAAAATCAATGATTAAAATCACGCAAAAATCCAAAAATAAGCAAAAAAAAGCGAAAAAAAACAAAATAGCACTTATACTCCGAAATATTCAAAAATATGTAACATAAAATTTCGTATATAGCTTCTTGGTTATCTGAAACAAATTTATAGCTTACATAGGTACCTCTAGAACCTCTCAAAAAAATATGCGAATGCTAGAAATTATGAGCCCTGCTAATAACCAATAAGTAATATGATATTATATTAGTTCCTATATTAATATAGATATAAATCACAAATGTACAATTCTCAAGAACATACTATAAAATATTTTTGCCATAAATAAATTATTTTTTAATTAAAACCAATTGAGTTATGATAATTTATTTTTATATTTAAAATATTTATATACAGCCAATATTGTTAGTAAACAAAATAGTCATAGCCCATATGAGTTCACTATTAGTTCCTTGAAAAATTATTCAGAGTTAAATATCAAGTACATTCTTAAATACCATATTATTTTTATTTAATAATTAAAAGAAAAAAACTGAATAATACCGACCTATCTGTATTAATAAATCGAAAGATTATATTTATTTCGGCATTTCGTACCTGCTACATAATTCTATTCATCAGTACCTAATAATTTAATTCTATATATAAAAAAGCTATTGGCTATTTTCTGTGTTCAATAATATGATTTTTATTATTTTAAACCATATTACTGGGTATTTAGACATAGGTATATTAGAAAAAAAAAAATTAAAAATAACTTAACTTGAGTTAATAAGTTAATTTAAAATGTTCATATAACTTTTAACTTAAAAGAGTTGAAAAAAATTAGGTTAACTTAATTAATATTAACTTTACGCTTTTCAAAATGTTTTCCATCAATTTACTTAACTCAGTTAAAAATTATCATCAACTTGCCCAGGCTTTCCAACAATAATAGTATTAATTACCAAGGCTGGGCAAGTTAACTTCTTTTTTAACTCGTTAAGTTATTTTAAAATAATAAAGTTAAGTTAAATTAAAAATTAATTATATTTTTTTTTGGTTAACTCGTTATGTTAAAAGTTAACTTTGAAAAAAAAGTAACTTTACTTAGTTTAAAGTTAAAATTTTTTAATTTGCAAAAATAAAAAATTACACACATAATATTAGTATTTTTATGCTCAAGAAAATACTGAGGAAATGTAAAATGATACATAAATGTATTAACTAGCTAATGAATAACTATTTTTAACTAACTAATTAATAAAGAAATAATAAACTTTTCCAGAAATATAATAAGCTAATAAAGTAATAAACTAATAACAATATATTATAAATTCTGATGAGATGTGAACAGACCATATGCTAGTTGAATAATGATATTAAATTGGAAATTATACCACAGTTGTTTTGTGTTTAATCCCCTATCGACACTCGCTCTCATGGTATTTACTATTTTCACAGAATATTATTAGGATTTTCATGGACTTATAGTGTTTATACAATAACAATGTTATAAAAATATAATGATAAAATATAGCCCATATAATGATTATTAAAGTTATTCTTCATATTATTTTCGTCTACAGGAAATTCATATTAAAATAGTAAATTATAAATATACTAAAAACCTCATTTAATAATTTGCATTATTTTTTGCTCTAAAATTAACTTAATTTAGATACTTTTAAATAAAATTAACTTTAAGTCAATATGTTAATCTTAAAAAAAAGTAACTTATTAAGTTAAAAGTTAATTCGTAAAAAAATAACGAGTTAATTAACTTAATTAAAATTAACTTAACGTTTTAACTTAATTTTAACTTTTAACTCATTAATGTCCAGCCTTGCTTATTACAGAGCTACAACTACTTTATAATTTTTTAAGTAAAAATATTTACATTTAAATAAAACTACTGTTTTATTTTTGTAGAAAAAAAAAAGTATTTTATACTTGTAATATGCTCATATTATATTTATATAATATATTGTTAAAACAAACTATTTTATTGTTTTATACTATAACTATAGTCTATAATAATGAATTTGGATTCATTATTACATAATATTTATTTTAAAATACCATAATGATGAATGTTTCTCATATAATTTTAATATGAATTTAAATTAGTTTTTTATAATAGTTATATTAACGCAAAATTGTCTCGTCAAGAAAAATATTATACAACAAAAAAAAAAAAAAAACTTTTGTTATAACCGAAAATTTCGAAGTTCAAAAGTCGACAAAATAATGTAAAAAAAATCCCGTCGTTGTTTCAAAATATTTATATATATGTATATTTCATCAGTTCAACAAAGATGAAAAACAAATAATGATGACATAAATATTTAAAATTATTCACCATTTATAGCATTCTTTATATAAATAACTTTTTAAATGTATATTAAATAATAATTTATTAGTTTTATGTTCGAGCCTGCAGCCCAGATCGAACATTGCAGTACATCAACGATATAGTTTAGTCTTCACTGTCATCATTACCGTAGGTATTCAACTCGAAGTCTAATAAATTTAGATTTTAAAATATTATTTAACCATCCAATCACGAACGCTAAATAGAGTTTGATCGATTTTTGTCTGGAACTTAACATAACATTCACCACACGTTAGCAAATAATGTAATGAACACCTACAGTTTACATATAGAACTATCATACCGCTATATACTGCCATTTTCATCAGCAAGAAATCACACCTTTTATTCATCACACATGCAATGAGTACGCATTGTTCACTGCTGTCCTGTACATGGACCGATCCCCTCTGTTAAGCAAGCACTAGGGTTACCATAACACCCCGACAGTCAGATGCTGTCAACAAACTGGTGAAATAATCGAATTATTTTTCAATCAAAATCAACAAACGCAAACTTTGCCACACAATATTCCACTAGAACCGTTCTACCAGTGTAGCATGAATATTCACGTAAAATGCGAAAAAATAACATTACAGGTAATTTAAAAAATCATAAATGGTTTTACAAAATAATTAAAACAAATCGAATTGTTCAGTAAGGTTCATATAAATGACTCCTCCCCCACTCACTACAATGTAGGTTTTGGATCCATGTTTGTGGTTGTGTGGTAGTAATAATTACTGTCGGCGGTGAATTAAGGATGAACCAAAACCAATGCAGATCGAATTGCGGAGGGGGGGGACTTATAATGGTGTGTCATTCGAATTTTTTATACGTGTGGCAAATACACGGACTTTTGGTCACCGGATCATAATATTTACAGTAATCGAGGGGCGATGGTGATCAAATATGGTTAACAGCAGGTCTATGTGGTCGATTAGAAGTACTTGGTTCAGTCGGCATTATTGAAATATTTTTACTTTTTACTGTTTACTTTTTATCCTGCGATCTACTTGAGATGGTATTGCCTAGCAAATCAAAGGATATTTTCATTTTTTAACTGTCCGAGTAAGCACAGGAAGCGAATTACCCTATTCATTCTTAAGGTGAACTTAAAATCCTTTTTCTTTTATTCTATGACCTGCTTGGAATGGTGTTGCCTAACAAATCGAGGGATATTTTCGTTTTTAACTATCCGAGCGAGCGTAACGAGCAAGTGACCACGCCGGATGTATACATGTTATGTGTATGGGTATATAAAACATATTTGAGAACAAAAAAAAAATTCCAAAATTTAGAACGCGCCATAAAATAGAAATATACCCAAATTCGCTTGGGTTGAACTGGAATCTTTCAAAAAAATATATATAAATAAATAAAATAAAAAATTATAAGTATTTTCAGTTTTCAAATGATCTTTTTCGAAAAAAAAAAGTGCAAACAAATATACTTGTGGTGAGATCGAACAATTTAAATAGATAATTATTCAACGTTGTTACCATTGCGCTAGGGTTTTGAATGTACAATTTTATTCATAGTGAGTAGTCTTAGAATAAAATTGTAAACTTAAATTAGATATAAGTTCAAAACTAAGTTCGTGTACCAAATTCTAATTTCGCCATAATTTTTTTTACCCAAAAATGACTCAAAAAAAAGGGTGACCCATAAAGTAGAAATGTTCCATTTTTTTTAAATGCTACGAATTGGTTCTGAAATCATGATAAAAAAAAATCGGATGTGAACATACTCGTTATGAAGATTTTGCTACCAGATTATTTATACTTTGGTTTTGTTCAGCTAATAAAATAAAATATAATTTTACGTTGGTCCCAAACAGAAAAAACGTAACAAACATTGAAATATGTGTATAATTTATTTTATTTTTAAATACAACCTAAGTATGATTGCAAAAAACATTTTATTCATTTTCGATACTTAGTTGTTACGATTTCAAGACCAATCTGTAGCTTACCTATAACTTATCCCTCTGAATTCTGAATTGAAAGTAGTAGACGTTTCCTTCTCTCACGTTTCCACATTTTGTACTTTTTGTTAACCTATTTACTCATAATATTGTTTTGTGTACACAGATTGTAAATATCTTTTATAAATAAAAAAAAAAAAACTCAAATATTTCTGATTACATTGAGGCCTCACACATTGATATGTATATTCGACAAAGGCTGGTCGATAAAATCAATATTGTTTTATGTTATTACAAACATAACCCGATCAACCTTAAGGTAATTATTCTGATAGGTATGCTTTTATCTCCAATTTCAGTATAATTGGTTCATCAACAATAACATGTTTTTAATATGTAACGTTCACTTTATCGTAATGTCAATTAGTTTTTAGTTCTCTAATCTTCAAGTCCAGGAATAATAATGTCCACACTGTTTATGGTTTTGTTCATTTATTTTAAAAACTGATTGAATAGCATCCATATTAAAACGAAAAAGAAATCATCTGATTGTTGTATAATTCAATAAGTAATTTATAGATAAATTTCTCCGTAAAGAGATGTCAATGATTTTTGATTTTTCAATTTCTACTGATACTTTTATTCAAGGACTGGAATCTATAGATTTTTTCGGTTTCAGTTTTGGTTTTTGTTGTTCAATTAATTTTTTAAGGGTTCCGGTTTAGGTTTCGGTTTTTTTAAAAGAGTAAGAGTTCTAAAACCGGTTAATTTTGGTGAATTCTGATTATTAGATATTTATTAAAAATTAATATGAAATTATTTATTTATTCTTGTTTAAATTGAAGGTATTATGAATAGTTTAAAAAAATAATTATAAATATATATATATATATATATATATACTATATCAACCTATTATATTTCTTTGAATTAGATTAAGTTATTTTATTCCAACTCATAGGTAGTAAGAATTTGTAAAATATTTTGTAATAATGTGAAATATTATGATTTGATGAAATAAATATCTTTAATTTAAAATTTAATTTTAATTAGGAATCAAAGTTAATACTAGCTACTGTTGTAGCTACAAATTTGTATAAACGTCAATTATATTTAACACTAATAATAAACAAAATAGATGATATACTCATAATAAACTGTAATATATTAATAAACAGACAAAAACAATAACGATAATAATACTACAAATTTACTTATTATATGCATTACACTACTACAGTTTACAACACAAAATAATAAAAACATGAAAAGATTTGACTTATTTTTCTGAACCGACAAATGGACAAATAAAATAGTCATTACTATAGTTTAATAGTCTAAATAACTCACCTAAATTAACCCTTTTATATAATTAAGGTTACGGTTACGGTCATGGTTTTTCATTTTTGGAAATAAAGGTTCCGGTTTCAGTTACGGTTCCTAAATTTTAAAGGTTAACCGATTCCAGTACCGGTTCTGGTCCCTGCTTTTAATATTTAATGCATTTATACAACCATCCTTTTTTATATATATTTAATATTTTCAATTTATATATTAAAGTTTTAAAATTTAAAGCATACAATTAATTTATTCATAAAATGTACTAATAATCGAAAGTATGTGTATGTATTTATACACTGGCTCATATTTAAACTGTGAAGTAGTATACCATACGTTAGCCATAGGTTAGGTTTAAGTTTTTATAGTCCTTGAAGTATGTTAAAAACTGGCAGTGCATAAATGGAAAACGGTGTTGGTGAGTTGCGGCCCGATCCCTAAATTAAGTACGAGTTGCGGCCCGTGTTTATAAAATAGACGTACGAGTTGCGGCCACATTTTATTTATCACTTCATATCAGCCTATCAGCGTTAATCAGAAGACACCACAATGAGGTTGGTTGAGTCGTCTCCCAAAAATTTGTTTTTTTATTTTTTATTATTATTTATGTAAAAATGGCAACATTTATGGTAATTTATGGTTAAATTAATTTTTTTAGATTATTGGTTGGGCAAAAATTCAAAACTTAATGATTTAACAAAATCAAACTGCTCTATTTCTTTTTGTGCTAGCTCTGTCATCTGTTGTCTTATAAATGCTTCTTTTTCACATATTTTCTTCGTTTTTATTCCATTACTTTTACATTTGATATACGTTTCTAATTGAATTTCTACTAACACATCAATAAAATTATAGATGTTAGAATGATCAGAATAGAACGATAAATTTAGGTGTGAATGAAAATTTTCACAGTTGTTAATGGTACGGTTACAGCTAGCAGAAAACTGTGCCCAAATATTTGAGGGAAACATGACGTCCAGAAATTTTTAGTTTTCGAAAACATAGTTGGTAAATTGTACAACCCGATCATCTTTAGCGGGTAGTATTGCTAAAAAGTCATTCGTGATATATCAAAGACGAAGTCAAAATCCAAAAATGGCAAACCACAAATAAATTTGAAATAATAACTTTCATTTATATTTGTATTATAAATTTTCATGAGTCCTAAACTTTGAATTTTTTCTCGCCAACTTTGCCCTAAGTGAAATCGACATCCTGTTATTTTTGCATTAGGGAAGACTTTTGCTACAACACTGTGGATAGCTTTTTCAAATGTATAACAACTTCCGTAGGAGAGTACTTTAGACTAATGGACACGGAATGGTGAATTAACCCCGGGCCGCAATTAACTTAGTGATAAAATATGAACGGGCCGCAATTCACCGGTCTCTAACACGTTAATGGCATGTCGGGCCGCAACTCACCTATAGCCGTGGAAAACACTTGTAATATTTTTAAATTCTTATAGTTAATTTAGTCAAATATTTTTAACTTAACTCGTAGAAAATCTAAAATGTTAATTTATGGTAGTTTGGAATGTTTAAAGTAACGATAATGAAGTTTCATTTTACCACAGCTAACCTACAATATTTCATTATGAGTTATAAAATATTAAATTTTTCATTAACTGTAGATATGTTTTGAAAAATAAACCTATGTATCACACCTAATAAATATTTTGAAGTTTTAACAGTTCTTTAAGAGTTTTATTAGTAATTTGTTATGCTTATTACAAGTTATTTTTAACTAATAACAGACAATTTTATAACATCTACATAAAATAATACCTATACAAATGCAGTATTAAAATATATTATATATATTATAATATATTATTATATTATATTTTCAATTTATAAGCTATGTACACCTTGACAATAATATTAGTAGGTTACTATGGTTTTCCAAATAAAAATAAACTATGTATATAAAAATATAGGAACTATTTATGTCGGAAGTGAAAACAGTAATGAGCAATAAAAAATGTAAAATAACTATAATTATTGGAATGATTACAAGTATTATGCTTTTGAAAAATAAACTAAGATAATAGGATTTGCAAAATAAACGAGAATAAAAATATAATGGGCTAATTTTTTTCTTAGAATAATTAAAATAAAAATATATTTATAAACACACCGGGCACATAATGATCTATCTGTCTCCGTTATCTAACTATCCCAATAAATCAATTAAAAAAAAAATTAAAAAATTATTTAGCGCATTATTATAACTTTATTATAAGAAACATACATACATAATTTATGCTTTGTTTAAAAATTATTATTTGTAATACATATAATGATATCGTAAATTATTTTACATGTACATATTTATTATAAACTAATTGATTTACCTAATATTTTTTATAAAAAAAAAAAATACATACGTAATTCATTCTTTGTTGGGCTGCAGAAAATCATCCCCTCTTTTTTGTTGTAAGTTATTAAAACGTTGCTTATTGACAAGTTTTGTACGCGGGCTAGTTGACTCAATTATATTCATGGATATGTGACTGTAGAAGATAAAGAAATGATTAGCAAAATTAAAACACGTAGGTAAATGCTATTATTTACTTTAGATTATAATATAAAATCTGATAGAGACAGATATTAGACAATTGCAGTTTTGATAAGAAAATAGGTTATTATATACAATATACAGTAGGTTATATATAGATTATTATATGTCCCTTATAACCGATAGTTTGTTCCCAATAAACGATGTTAAATTTCCTAAAACGAATACATGTCTTTGGGAATCTGCCTATTTATTCCCATTAAGCGGTTCTCCCCTTTATGCGATGTACTCATTAAATGGATTCGATTGTAAACCTAATGTATGAATTAAATACTGTAGATAAAAATATTATCATTCCCTCATTTTTTTAAATGAAGATGTCTGTTTTATTTTAAAATAATTATAATATTTAATTAAATCTGACTATTAATTATTAATTCAGAAATAAAACTTGTCAGTAATTGATCAAGCGAAAGAGTTTAGAATGTTTTTAGTTTTAACTTTTAATGTTACTAACTGTTTTACTTTTATATTAAAAAGTCTGCGTCAATGATATTTCTTTAAACGAGTAATTCATTTTTATATTATTTATACATATTAATTGTTATGCAATAAGTGATTTGACAATTGATTCTGGTAAAATATGCAGAATATTAATTTTTAGCAAAGCGTTTGGGAAAGATATTTTATATAGAAACAAACCAAAACTCGCTATTAAAAATAACATCTTTTGAACTTCTATTTTTTCAATAAAAAAATATAAAAGAGATTCCTAGGTTATTTCTTATAAAAAGGAATTTTTTCTTAGGAATCCATAATATTTTAAGGAATTGTCAACTTACGTTATGTTTAAAATTATTTTTATTAACGCTCTTGAATAACAATATGTTTAGGGAATTTAATTTTATTATTTTAATTCGAAAACAGCTGTAAACTATGATTTTAATTTAAATTTGAAATAATATCGGGAATTTTAAACTTTTGAAATCATAATTGTTTATCAATAATAATTTTCGAACAAATTTTTACTGTCTTCATTCTCACCATATAATTACAACGATCTGACATAATAATCAAAAGTTCAATACGTGAATTGTTCTTGCTCATTTTTTGATTTACAAAATCTATTTTGTTGAATAATTTTCAATCCATAAATAATTTTTTATTATCTGTTATATTATATTATACAGTGAAACAAAGAACGATAAATAGAGGACACATCTCAATAATAAACACATTTTTATGGTCCAGTACAGTCCTATTAAAATGAATGCATTGTGCTCCCCTAAATAGTGGATACCTCTAAATAACGAATATTGGCGAGTTTTAGTAATCAAGAATGCAAAAATACCTCCGAAAATCGATAAAACATGATTTTACAAATATATGCACAGTTTTTATTTTATTCGTTTTCTCTATAGTGAACATTTCTGGCAGTTCGCTGATGTGTGCTTTTCAAAGGTTTTGCTAAATTAAAATAGTAAATTTCATGAAGTCGTCCAGTTTGTACCTCATTGCTTTGAATAATATTGGGTGACTGAATGGATTTAAAATATCCGAATAAAATGTCTCTGATTCCTAGTGAACGGTTTTTACACAATTTATAAATTTATTAATTCATATTGTTAACTAACATTCTAAATAGGTTGGAAATTCTGGCATGCACTATATGCTTTCCGGAATCAGATCAAGATTAAACACGGGTTTAAGCTAGTTACAATAAGTGATAAATACAAGACATTAATATTAGATTTGCATAAATGAAGAGTACACGATTCAATGTTTACACGTATTGTATTTTATCTTACTATAAACTAAAAATTGTTAAACTATTCTTACTAGTAATCTTCTGTATAGGGGTAACTACAAAATTTTATCGAAAAAACCGATTATCTATATCAGTACAGGCATACTACGCACGTGTGGGTCTTTTTGCTTAGGTAAATAACACGAAAAAGCTTTTAGGAAATCCGTGAATTCATTAAATATGGTCCATTTGAGTTCCAATAACACATTTAAGAATACTTTGAATACAAAAAAAAAAAAAAGTAGTATACCCTTGGTCATAAGTCATTTTCCTATGTTTGAAAAGTTAAATCGCCATCATTATGATACTAATATTTTCACATATGCTACATACCACTTAAAGCAAACAAATAGTAAGCAGAAATTTGTAATTTGTTGGAAAAATGTGCATTTTATAGAATATTAATTTAATGTAAGTATATGAGTTAACAAATTGATAACGCAATATTTTCCAATACGTTTATAGCTATTTAGTATCGATCAATGTACTATGATCAGACGTAACTTGTGTGAAGAAATTTAAATAACTATTGTAACAAATAATACGTCTCTAAATGTTATACTTTGCATCAGGATAATCCAACCCGGGACTCACAAGCCACATGAGGCCCTTGAAGCTTTCTTTTTTTAATCACCCTCCATGTTAGTTTAAGACTCATGTTAAAAAAAAAAAATATAACAACAATATTATAACAAAATTGTTATATCATCGTATACTTTTTATGTTAACTGCTATAAAATGTAGGCATACGTGCAATGAGTAATGTTCAAAACTATGATTTAATTTACCTCAGTTCGTACTATGTACACGTTGGTATCGTGTTATTATAGCAGCCACAGTGAATTCGAAATCTTGTGGTGGAATATCGTGAAAGTTGGTTATATCGCCTTCTAATAGTCATTATTAGGCGGCGATTATTGGTTGGAAGTTCTACTGAATAATAATATAATATAATATAATTTTTTTTTTATCACTCCCAGTATTTTCACGAAAGTATAAATTGGCCCGCCAACGAAAAATTGGACCATTCTGCTTTATATGATAGTGTATATATGTCTAAAATAGTACTTATTTTATATTATAGTATATATTGTTATATTAATGTTAATTAATAATGAAATATTGTTGTTTTTCTTACATAAATACGAGTATCATATTAGAAGATTACATTATTGGTAAACCCCCTTCCTCATGTATTCATCATAATTTTTTTTTATACAATTTATTGTCTAACTACAAATATTTTTTCCATCAGTTATCAAATGTAAAAATGTATACACAAAAAAGAAAGTACTTATTTTAAAAACTCCTACCAAAAAAATTAAAACTAAAACTATAGAACTATTGAGTATATAACATTACAAAATATAAAATATAAAATCAAAGCAAGAATAATTTGGAAATTTAACCATAATATAACTTGGTTTTATGCTTATCTAATAATTATACATATTTGTCAACGATTGTTAAACTTTTATATATAATCCCAGTGGATTTAAGTGTATAGAGTGGAAAATGTTTACAACAGTTAACAACAAAGTTTTGGATTTAGTCATTACACTATGTTAAATTAAGGACATTTTCCTAATTCTTAATGTTAACTACATTATTTGCTCTTCTAAGTATCTATTGAATTATAGATGACTAGCTTTCTCCATTCGACACTTAATTGCTTAATAGATATATCAAACTTAATACATAGTTAAATCCTGCACTAAGAAAATAGTTGGTACGCTAAAAAAGCCATCGATGAAACTTTAAACACAAGTAATTAAATTGTAATAAGAATAATAAATATATCATATAAATAATAGATTTTATATTTTTATTTAATTATTTTATTACGCAAAGGGTATTAAATTATAAATCAATATTCCATGTAGCTTTTATATATGTTGCGTAGCCAAAGAATCCTAATAAATAATTTAAACAAAAACAATTAGATTTTTATCTATTTCCAATGCAAATAATATTCGAAACTTTTAACTTGTGATATTTCTATAAATAGTGATAAATTCATCGAAATTAGTATTTTATATAATAATAATATAATATTAAAAAACTTATGAGATGACAATTTTTGAGAAAATTTTAGACAATTCCACACCGTTAATGCCGTCACTAGTTTATATATATATATACACGAGTAGTATATATAATTTTCATTATCACTTAAGCTCTTAGTTAAAATAAAATATTCAATATTATACTATGTATTTAGTGTACGTTTTCCATGTGTCAACAAAAACAAATTAAGTATGTAAGGACACTAATCTAAAGTTCAAACACTGTTCAACATAAATATGATAATTGTAGATTAATTTTGTCTACTCTTTATGAACTAATATATAAGTGTATATAACTATAGGTGTATAGAAATACACCATCCAGTTTTTCTTTTTTAACTAAAATATGAACAAAAGACGATTTTTTTTAAAAAAATATTGCTGTCATAGAAAATTATTACCTGGAACATTTTATACTTGATTATATTTATCAGTAAACAGTACCCTTAAGGGTTTTTTCTTCAATCTTTATTTTCATCACCTCGCATACTCGAGAAATCTCCGTCTAACATTTGTTATTCGTTATTATTTGTATCCTACTTACATTTTGTCTTATCGTAAACAAAACGCAATGTTTCTAGTTATGAAAAGTACAATTATTGTTGTCTTCAATTTTTCTACAGAATTAGAAATAGGATTGATATCGAAATGTGGTTATGATTGTTTTTCTGGAAGATTAGGACTAAAAGTACTGGATGAAATATCGACGCAAAAAAATCTAGCGCTTATGGAACACACTAAATTTGGACTTAATACCATAATATCTTATTCCGTTTCTTCCTCAAATTTTTAGTAAAGTCCATTTTATTACGTATTTTACTAGCATAATGTAAATGAATTCAGTAAATATATGCATGAAAAATATTATAATCATTTATTATTACAATTAATTTGATATTTAATTAACACCCATAATCTAATCTAATAATTTCAGAAACAAAAGGAAAAAAACTCAATTCTCATCTTCATATAATAAGACCAATTTTCCATTCACCAGTTTCCATAACATTGCTTCTCTACAAAATGCTACTAAAGCCTATCTGGTCTCAGGGTATCATCATGCAAAAATCAGCTAAACCTTTGACAATCAAAAAAATCTAAGCATATTAATCCATCTGCTTTAGAATAATTATTAAAGCACCCTGGTTTGTCACTAACATGGCAATTCATCATGACCTTATTTTTTCAAATGCCAACGAAACAGCCACATAATTTGACAAAAGATTCTATTTCAAAACACAATCACACCAAAATCTACTCATCACTAAGCTCGGATCGAAAACACTATCGGAGTGGTGGTGACCGTTTCAGTAGTTTTTCGTTAGTACAATTTTCAAAAACTTTCCATTGTTATGACATATAAAACAAATAGTCTTAAATCTGTCTTGCATAATACTAAGTTATAACTATTACCTCGACAGATAGGGGTGGATCCATAAATATATAACTTGGGGGAACGCAAAGTCATATATATATATATATATACAAATAGGATATTTGTATGATAAGTTATAGTTTTAGAAACGAAGTTAAATTTTATAACAATTTAACAATTAAAGGAATAAAATAACATAATATAATGATATTAAAAATTAATAGTATACTTTATTTTTATAATAGAAAAACAAGTTTTCGTTGTTTTTCTCTTAGGGAATTTGTTAATTATATTTGTATGTTATTTTCACTGTCAATATTTATATCCTTAAGGATATATATATATATATATATATATATATATATAAGAAGCAACCTTTTCAATCTTTCTTTTCCCATTCTTACCTTATTACCTTATTTTGCTGTTGCAACAGAAATTAGCAACCCAATTAAAGTTTTAAGAAATTATATAAGATATTGTATTTATAAGATAGTAATTTTGATTTAAATTGTTTAATATCTCATAACCAAAATATACATTATTAGTCTCAGGATTTGCTAATAAATAACTTTTGTTTTTTTTACAGAAATTACAAAGATGTCGTGACATGTGATGCGGCGATGGTTAACGATTTCCTGTTGTAACGAAAATGCCATTTCGGTAATTTCTGTTACAGTACATTGTATAATATTATCATAAAATTAAATTAAATATAATATTAACATAAGATACATCCCAATTATTGGTGTGTAGATTATATTTACAAGAAATTATAACCGATTATGTGCAATGTAAATTTTTCATGTTATTCTATTGATAGACGAAACGCTTAAGATTCTTAAAAGATCAATAAAAATTAATTGAATAGTTTTTTTTTTCGCTATGTAAAAAAAACGGTTTTGGGAGATTTGGGGGACACCCCTTCACATCTTGGATCTGCGTTTTGCAATGGTTAACATGAAAATGTTATTATGCAATTTTTAATTTTAGACCGATCGTACACGTTCCGGTTCGCCTACGAAGGTAAACCTTTCTAGCGAACCAGGCCACGGTGGTACCCGATTCAGCACAGTCCATGTTTTTAACAATCAGATTGACCACGATCTATATAGTTTAACGATCCGATTGAACACAGAAAAAATATTCTTATTGTATGCAATGTTGTCAATTTTTCAGTTCGTCTAAAACCGGGCACCAACACCGTTTTTGATCTTCATATCGTTCGTACGATTATTATTTATACCTATTCATATTGATACGTGTCATATTAAATACTAGTATATTGCGTAGTAGTATAACTACTAAAATTACCAATATCGAATTAATTTTACTGTCAGTCATTGTTTCACCGTATAAGTACTGTGTATTAACTTTTACTGCTTACTTAAACTTTTAACAATCGTATATCTTGCTTTAAAATATACTATTATATATATATATATATATATTAATTTATTATGAAAAATAGTGTAATAAAAATTAACTTAAGCGTATTAAAATTTGAACTTACAATTCACGACTCTAAAAATCACATCCACGTATACACTTTATACATATATCAAAAATTCGATCAGCAGAAACAGTTATGAAAATATGTGTTTAATTGAATGAGAAAAAAGATTTACGAGGAATATTTAAAAAATATAAATTCTAATAATTTATTTAAATATTTATTAAACGTGGGAAGTAAGTATTTAAGTACACAACTTTAAATGCGATTAATAAATATGTAATATAATAATTTATAAAATATAAAAATTAATAAAAATGTTGTACGTATGTCTATGTTCAATCGTGGCATGTTTGAATTGCTTAATTTAGGTTTTCTATTGTTAAATTATATTTATGCTCCATCGGGTTGTGAAAAATGTGAACCGGCCTCATCTGTACTAATACAAATAAAATTATAAAATTATATCGATAAATTAAACCAGTGGTTTGCAATGCGGCCCGCGAGCCTTTTTGATGTGGCCTGAAATGAATATTTATTTTTCAAAAATCTTTTTTTTTTTTTTATAAAATATTTTATACTTTGACAGTCTGGTACAAAATAAGAGATGTCAAGTATCAAATGTCGCTTGAAAATAAAAATAAATTATTATTATTATTATTATTAAAAAAAAAATCAATAGGTACACAGTGCAATGTCCTATTTTATCATAATTATAATCGGTAAGAGAAATACATTTTGTTTATTTTAGATTTAATCCTAATATGAGTAAAAAAAAAAAGGTATGTTTCCCGCAAATCTTTAACGTAAATACATATATCTCGTTGGTAATTTGAGTTTGAGACTAATGAATTAGATGAATAAGAGAAAAACAAGAGATACAATTTTTCTTGCCACAGAATAACAGAAAAATGTTTTGATAAAACGTTGTAATAATTGCAAAATCATTCAACTAATTAACGGTTTAAATAATTAAAAAAAAAAAAAATTGTAATATGAATGATGTTTTAATTATTTAGATATTCTAATAATATACTTCTTATCGCTGCAACTCGTTTGCGCAGATTCAAAATTTCTTACCTGAAAATCGACGACTCGTTTGCGCACTACGAAAACAGTCGTTTACTTGAAAATAGATAATAATGTTTATGCACAACGACACATTCATACACATGACACGTGTATACACATATCGTCACAGATTGCAGTACAAATTATCAAATATATTATCTTAATATTATCTTATAAACGACTATGTAGACTGTAGATTATATAAATTTGGATTTTCCAAACAACTTTTAGTAAAATTTCAGTAGGCATGGATTATGGATATGAACGGTACAATGGTGACTAATGTGTTAACGACGTAATATAGCGTAGAAATTTCTAATATTTTTGAACCTCGGTAAGGAAAATTATGTTTTAATATTGATAATTATAAATTTAGTGAATACCATGTTTTAATGAATGGATGTTCAAATTTTAGATGTACTAAAAAAATGTCCTGCGAGTGTTATTGTTAATAAATCAAACAAAATAATAAAAGTAACCAACTTTCATAATCATGAGGAGTATAATAATCAACGATAATAAGCAAACGAGTTCTGACACTTGAGATTTTCGTCATAAGTAGCCAAAATTTTGTGCCCAATCGAGTTGTGCATTTTTGCGCAAACGAGTTGTAGCCCGTCTTATAATTTTACCGTTTTAAATGTTTTGATCAATTTGATTAACATACTACACTAATGTATTATTTTTCAATACACCATTATGTTATTTTTTTCACCAAAAAGCAGAAAAAATAATCTAAATATAATATTCGTTTATAGTTAAAAGTAACTTAAGAGGCAACTGAATACAAAATTGAGATTGGCGTCAACATTTCGGAAAAAAATGTTTATATAGAACATTTAATTTTATTATTATGCTACTTATGAAATTGTTAAATGTTTACGTACATTAAATATTTAATATATAGTTACTACATTTTGTATAATAATATCAATAATTTCCATTTAATTTTGTGTAACTACAAAATATTATTCAGGAAGACGGTATATTATATTATTATACATTATTCAAAACAATAAAATATTCTTTTCTGGTTAATCTTCTATTCTGTTCACAATATCTTTTCGTAGATTCTAAAAATCAATTTTTTTTAAAACCATCCCTTGGAGAATCTAAAAATAATTAACCACTTTAGTTAAGCAATTATTGATTTTTATCACATATATTCAATTTAATAAGTTAGAAGTGTTACGAACCGCCATGTACCTAATGTACTCAATTGTATGAAATATATTTTTATTCGTTTTTAATGATTTTGTTGCTTATTTTATTTTAAAAATTTTACCAAAAATAATCGGACACGCTTAAAATAAAACTGTGAAGGTTGATTATGAGGGAAATAACTGTTTCCTGAAATACAAGTCTATTACAACCATTTTCGAATTGTTAAATGTTTAGTGTTAGTATTCTATCATATTTCCCAAATACAGGATAAAAGTACAAGCTCATAATTGTACGGGTTTGCAATACTTGTACTTAATACAGAATATACAAAAGAAACATTTACCTCTTAAATCTCCTCTCTATTTTTCAGTTACTGTACGGTTAGATGAAGCCGTGTAGTGAAGAATACATTCACATCCATTTTTATTTGTTCTTAATTTACTGAATATTTTTTACATTACCTTATAGGATTATGCTAATGCAACCCATATATATATATATCAGTGTTAAAATATCCAATGTTATTATCAAATTCAAATATATATCCAATCCACCTCAAATAGTAGCAATAACGTTGAATATAGATATTATATCCGCAGTCTACATAACCCAACGTTAGTAGATATTTTCACGCAATGTGAACTTTTTTTGAATTTTTAAATTACTTATTCATTTCAATACCAACATAAATATTTTCAGTCAAAAATGACTTAAGCTCCAATTATTCATTGACTGCTTTTAGTTTTATATCACAATGTTATATGAAAATATGATATTAATTTTAATAAAAGAAGATTAAATCTTTTTCTGTTTTATTTTTAACCAAATATCAAAAGTTAAAGTCTTAATTCAATAAAATTATAATATGTATGTTTTAGACACCTTCCGAAAAAATTTTTAGATACGGCCTTGCCTCCCCCCCCCCCCAAAAAAAAAAAACTGTGAAGCGGCCGCCTCTCGATTACCCATATCGCCACGCCACTGAACGTACGTATAATATTCAATGCATGAATAAAATATATAGATTTATATTTTAAAAATGAAAAATACGTTTTAATTAGAATTATAAAATTATGTTGTTTTTAAAAACATATTGTTTATTTTAAATTTTCCGTTTATGGTAAAATAAATTATATTTTCTAAAATGAACTTTTAGTAGATATATTTATTTTTTAAATTCTAAATTTTCATGTAACCACATCATTTATTTTTACGATTGCTGTTTATTTAAATACAATCTAATAAATATTATTACGTTTAAAAATTAATTAATCATTAGCCACGGGTTACTGAATATTTTTTTACTATAAAATTATTATTGCATTGATAAAATATTTTTTCTATTGAAAGTTTCTTTTCGAAAGTTGAATAACCGAATGTTGAATTATAAAAAAGGTGATCATAATAATTTATTGGTGAACACATTGTTATGTATGGTTCTGTTCTATAATTTACGGCCCATATATATTGCGTTCTGCGATTTAATTGTGGAAGTCGATAGGGTGAAATAAAAATGCACTTCATATTACAATAAATAAAAGCCAGTCATTAGTGTTGTTTTTGCTGTTATATTATTTAATGACAATCATCAGGTATTTTTGTGTAAAAATCATTAATAAAAATTAGTGTCAAATAAAATCGATAGGTACGTCGAACTAATAGAACTCGTTGTGAATATATTTATCTTATAATATGGGAATGATATGTAATAAGTAATATTTTTTTTTCTAGAAATACCCCAGAATACTGTTGATATATGGACACATTGCATATGATAAAAATACAATACTAAAGAGACCACTGTAACAGAATATGATGTCTTTGCAGATTATCTCACTCGTGTTTTATATGGTAAATGGGTATATATAGGCTTACGTACGTGCGGAGAATGAAGGTTATAATTTTGCATAATATGCAAATTTAGGTAGATGTATTAATACTCAATGGGTAGAAAAAAGCAAAAGCATGCAACGATTTTCTTGCACCGAAGAAATAATTATATTGGTGAAAATGAAATTTTTCATTAATATTAAAAACGGATTTTTATTTTTACAAAAGAAGAAATCATCCAAAAAACTCGAAATGGTTAGCAGAAGACATTAAAACCATGAATACATATATCCTCATTAGTTTTTCTTTAAAAAATAATTTTAAATTCCTCATTTTAATCAATTTAAAACTTTCGTGTTATCATTCTACTTTCTTATTATAATATATATATTCATTTATATAGACTTCCTGCAGTAATTATTATTTTTTTCTCATCAAAACTCAGGACTTAATGCATTCACATATTTGAGAGGAATGCATATTTAAAATGTTTTACCATACAAATTCGTTCCATAGGAATTAGATTTGAATTCAGGAATATTATAGTACACATTTTAAAATAGTCATTAGTTACATAGTCTAATTTAATAAGTAAAAATATTGGAATATAGGTTTTTTTTTGTTAACTGACAGTATCGACGTAGTTCATACAAATAATTAATTTCAACTAATCAATTTTTATAGTTTCTACACTTTGATGTAAATATTTCTTTTATAAATAATATTTTTTGTTACTAGCTAATGGATTCACAAAAGTTTTCCTCTTTGTTTTCATATTTTAAATCACAATCAATTAAATATTTCACGTTTTATTTTGTTTTTTATTTTACATGTATGTTACAATGCTTGTGTACTTGAATATATTTATAAACGCGTAAAGTTTTAAATCCTAATTTTTTATAAACCTACTTTAAAATTTATAAAGGGAAACACTATCTAAAATCTGTATATAAACATGATTTTAAAATATCTTGTATTTCTTCTGTTTAAGAAGGTGCAAGGATAATGGTTTTTAACATTAATATACATATTTTTTTTGATAAAACTAAGTTAAAAAAATATAAAATGAATTTACAAGTGGTTTTATGTAAGAATTAACATTTTTCTTATTTTATCATGTACTTCATTCCGTTTGGTACAAAAACCAGGCTAAATAATTAAACAAAATAAAATGTTGTTGTAAAAGTATATATTTCATTAATATTAAGACATATTATTATTGTGCTTGATTTCCTTGCACATATATATACTTATTTACTTACTGAACTTTGGTAATGATGATTTTTGAGTTTAGTCACATTAAAATTAGAAGAAAATGTCTCTTACTCGAGCAAACAAATTTATATCCAAATATATGTCAATTTCTAAATTTTCCTTATACCAATTCAATTTATTATGAATAAAATATTTAGATAATACTTTTAACCCTTCTTAATCATGCATAAAATAAATATTAATTAATATATAAATAAACATTTATATTTCGAAATTCTAAGTACATTAAAAGACGTTGTTTATATCAATGATATTTTATTTCACGTATGTATCATCAAATACTTTTTGTTGTACTTTCATGCTTAAATTCTTTTATCGGAAATGTATTGAACAAAACATTTGACAAAAGCCACCAAGTCGTTGATAAAATTGAATACAAATAAAACACTATCGATGCACCTATAGAGTAACATATACAGATATTCTAGGTTTTATTACCGGGGGAGGGGGGGGGATTATAATCCAAGGAACACCATACTGAGTATGGGTATGTTTCATCCCTCAATATGATTTTCCTGTCACTCTGAATATTTTTATTACTATATATAATAATTGTAATACATTTTTTTTATTAAAGTTACTAATTCTTGAAATAATATCATATCAATTGATTGATTACTAATGATTTAACAGTGTACATAATAACTGTGGTTTTCAGTTTTATGTATTGTACCTTATCCACCGTCAAAAACAAAATATAAGTTAGATTCGAACGATACACATGTGAACAACATATAATTTAGTTTAATTTAAATGTATTTTTTTTGAATAATTCAATGAGAACAATTATTAAAACAAAGGAAAAATTATTGAACACCGCAAAGATAGTTTCAACAATATTTATACGTAAAAACAATTGCTTAAAAATATCGCAATAATTTTTATACTAAAAGGCGAACGGAAAAAAAGTTTTTGTTACCACCGATGACATGTATAACATTATGGCACATTTTGAGAACCGTCGGGGGGAAGGGGGACGCCAAAGTGGTTTTTGACGGCAAAAGATTACTCCTGACCGAAACTTAGTAATTTTTTCCTACCCTCTCGATGTTCTATATGGCGTGTATACGTGCGCGCGCGCGTGTTTGTGTTTATGTCGACGTGCGTTGGTGTTTGTCTCTATAAAAAGGGCGGAAAAAACTTAAGTCGACAAACGTGACAATGATGACGGCAATAAAGGACGGGCTCTCGAATTACACTAGGTCGGGCCCGGCTATTACGTGTAGTAGTTGTATTTCTTGAAAGACAAAGTTTGCCGTTGCCGGTCGTCCGTGCAGCGCCTCCTGCAGTTTTTCTATCCACTGCGCCTGCCCCCGTCGTCCGTCCGTGGACCCGCCGGCTCACTGTTCACGCCCGCCGTTCATCTATCCACGCGAAAACTAATGAAAGCGGGCAATAATAAAGTTTTGGCCACCCGTTTCTACTAGACCGAGTTGGTACTCTTTGACCGAAAAACAACGGATGAAGTACACACACACACACACACACACACACACACACACACATACACTCACTCAAACGCACGTACAGTAACAGTAGGGACATAAACGCGACACGAAATACGGTAAAATCGTCACCTAAACTCGTACTGGGGGGGGGGGGGGATCTTGAGAAAACTCTAACTTTTGCACGTCGACCTCTTCGATTCGGTACCGGTGCGCAGCCACTATCTCCGGCGGTCGCCCGAGAAATGATTACACTCCGAGCCGGGATCCAGCACGCGCGCCGTTCCCTTGCACGCGATCTAATTGAATTATTAACGTTTCGAACTGCGCCCACATATACACCGACCGGTGGCGGCCAACTCTCCACGCCTTCGCCGTATAACGATATAAATTTTGTCGTGCGCAATCAATTCGAGAATATCTCTACGGCTGTGATTCGTAAGACCATGTGTACGTGTTGTGCACGTAAAAACCTCGCGTCCGAATCTATACACAGGCGTGTACAGACATCCGCGGCCGAGGGGACGTACCACGATTTTAAACCATGAGACTTATTTTTTTTATTTTCCGGACAAGAAGAAATATTTATTTTTATGATAAAAAACTGGTAATTATAGGAATACCTATACCACCAGTAGTAACATACCGAAAACTATTACTATTGGCGTGTCGAAATCATAAAAATACATTTAAAACTAAAATACAAACACATACACTACACTATTGTACTGTACACCGCTGGTACTGTCGGTAGGTACTACCTACTCAGTACAGACCGCACGACTCCTTTTTTATCCAGGCATGGTTTTGTCGGAAGCACAGTCCATCGAGGGAACCACCGCCCCTCCCATAAAACGCCTATGAACCTATGCACGTTGTTTTATTTTTAACTATTTTCGGACCAACATCAGACCGTCATATAAATTATAATAATAATATTAATATCAAACGGCATGTTGACCTCGGTATTTTAACTTTACAATAAAATGTAGATGCCGATATCTATACGAACGATTGTGTAAAAGAATGAAAAACAGCAAAACCCGAATGAATAATGTCTCTAATGGTGGATTAGGTAAGTGACGTACATACGGGGAGGGTTTCCGGGTTCAAACCCCCCTCAGGGTCAAAAAAAAAAAGAAAATCGTTATATTATTGATGTAATATATTCATAGTTTTATTATTACGCTTTGAACTTAAAATATTATGATAATTAAATAATTATATTGATAGGTGTTTGAAAAGTTTTGTTAATTATGCTGTTTTTATATTCCATTAGCTATTAATTTACTGTAATGTAAAAGTAAACTGTAAATTGGTAAAAAAGTTGTATAAAATAATAACTGTTTATAGCAGTTATTTATCTTATTTATCTGTACAACGAAAAAAAA
>NW_020271760.1:1805305-1897304 GCF_003268045.1 Sipha flava
CCCCCCCCCCCCCCCCCAGAGCAAGATCGAATGTACGCCACTGGGTAAGATGGTAGTTGTTAAATAATTGAGATAGAATTTGATGGGGTCAGTTAATAGACTCGAAAAAAAAAGTTCTTCGAACAAGTTTTGTAAAAGTTGTTCGTATAAAGACCCATCCTAGACTAACGAAAAATTAATAGCTAATATGAATCTCCTACGAATGACTATTATTAATAATATTTGTTTTATAACAAACTCAAGTTTCAAGTCGACGAGAAGCATTAACTACTGATATTTACTATCTATCTATCTATTACAAATGCAATGCTGTTTGTTCTTTTATATGGACGTAAACAAGACATCACATAATTGAGAAACAATGGATCCGATGGTTATTACAAGTTAGCAAGAGTCTTCAAGATTTCTGTTCCTATATTATAATATATATATATATATATTTATTGTTTAACACTATTTCAAAGATTAAAATATAAATCATAATAACAAACATGAAAAACAGTCAAAGGTTACAAAATTTATTGTTCCCTTCTACCATTTCAGTATGCGTATATTTTAAAATAAATATACTCTATTCTTAAATTTAAATTATCTTTTAAGTGCCTAAAAATATACGAGTATACGTTAACTCATTTCACTAAATGTATTTTAAAAATAAAAGTACTAAAAACTATCGACCAAATGTATGTTTTTTACAAACTATTGTATAGGTAATACAAAATAAAATAACATAAGATTTATAAAGATACACGAATAAAACGAAATCAATTCTATAAAGTAATTGAAATTAATGGATCAGGTATACAATTCTATAATTGTATTCACATTAATGAGTATATAGCCAAAATTTTTCAAAAAAATTCCTCAAATAAGAAAAAAAATGTCACACCGATTTTAGAAATATTGTTTTTGAATATTACTTGTCATTTTAAGGATTATGTTAATAGTTATGGTCATGTTTGATCTGCTCTTATAAACATGAACAAAAATCTTTCAAAGCAGTTTTTGCAAGTACACATATTGATTCAATATTTCTGGGTAACAAAATATTTTTGTTCTTTTGTGATATTATTGTTAATGGGTTTTAAAATCCATGTAAATGTATTATTCGGATTATATGATATTTCTATTGATATAATGACTGTATATTATTATGTATCAAAATTAAATTCGCCAAATCAGCTTTCTTTTTCTTTTTTTTTTCTTTTTAAGAATATTTACAATCTATGCTACAAGGCATAATAAGCAAATTTGAACACATACATAAAATTTTTTTACAACCTGAACACATGAGGAGGGAGGCCATCCAGTGATAGAAACCAACGTTATTTTATTTATTTATTAATTATTAACTTAATATAAATTAAATTAAAATTAAATGGTATGAATCATCAATCATTTAATAAATCACGACACCAATTTCTCTTTGGGTGGCGTGAAGGATTACTAGGGAGTGAGTTGGAAGCAAGTTCAGCGATTAAAGGGTTAAAGTGACATTGTAATTTAGAGTGAAATTTTTATATTGTTTTATGGCTAATTGATTTACTGTTTCTATTTTGAAGTCCTTTTGGAGTGTGGAATTTGATACGTACCAAGGTACGAGATAATTCAGAGAGTGATAGATTGGAAGGCTTGGAGGGTACGTATTTGAGATGGTTTAGTGCATCCCCAGATTTGGATAGCATAAGCCCAAATAGATCGTAATAAAGATTTGTAAATGATTATTTTTGTGTGGAAGGGTAATTTTGATTTCAGAATTGGGCGAAGTAAGTGGAATCGACTATTGAGAATTTTTCTTTTTGACTTGATATGAGGACCCCAATTCAATCTTTTGTCAATTAGGACGCCGAGGTATTTTACATCTGAGAATATTGGGATTTATATTCCTTGAAAATAGAGGGGAAGGGGTATGGACTTTTTTAGTGTAAATGGGACATAAATTGATTTGTCAGGATTAATCTTGATTTTTCAATTGGATGACCATTTGTCTATTAAGTCTAAATGCGTTTGTAAAAAATGTACAGTTTCTACAGGATCATTACCAGGTGAGAGAATTGCAGTGTCGTCAGCATAGGTGGCCATAACAGTATTTGGGGTTTTAGGAATATCAGCCGTGTAAACATTAAATAAATCGGGAGAAAGGTCACTACCTTGGGGAACTTCTGCTTTAATTGGGTAAAATGATGAGACAGAGTTACCATACCGGACTGTGTAAGTACGGTTTTCTAAATATGAACATATTATCAAAAAGTACGGGGCAGGTAAGAACATTTTTAGTTTAAAGAGTAGACCCTTGTACCATATCCTGTCGAACGCCTGGGCTACATCTAAAAACACTCCCGGGCAATATTGCTTTTTTTCAAATGAAGATGAAATTTGATCAGTTAGTCTGTGAATTTGGTGTACAGTAGAGTGATTCGTTCTGAAGCCAAATTGGGAATGTGGAATTATGTTGAAGATTTGAAGTATTGGTTTTATTCTTAATCTTAAGATTTTTTCAAATAATTTGTCAAGTGTTGGTAGTAAACTTATAGGTTTATAAGACGTGATTTCATTCTTGGGTTTGTTGGGCTTAGGAATAACAATTATTGTTGATAATTTCCATATCGATGGAATGTAAGAAATCCGTAACATGGAATTAAATATGTAAGTTATAAGGATGATTGTCTTTTTCGGTAGATTATTTAGAATTTTGTTGGTAATAAGATCATAACCGGGTGCTTTTTTTTTCTTTTAATTTACTTATTAGAAATTTGATTTCATTTGGTGAGGTATGTTTTGCTGAAATTGACATTGGAAGAGGGCTATTTATAAATGAGTTGATTCTTTCAAGGTGTTCAGTACTGGGATATATATCAGTATGAGGTTTGAAAATGTTAGAGCCAAAAAGGTTTGCTTTTTCTTTATCAGAAATAGCCATGGATCTGTTAGGGCCAGTTATCGGCGGAATTTGATGTAATAAGTAAGTTTTTTGTGATTTTCCATAGTGAGCCGTCATTTGTGTTTAGGGATTGATATTTTTTTTCAAAAAACTCTGTTTTATGTTTTGATATTAATTTTTGATGGTGTTTGTCAAGTAATTAAATATTTGTTCATAAGATGGGTATCGATACTTTTGCCATCTAGAACGAACGCGACGTTTATCAGAAATTAAAGTTCTTATATGGATAGGCAAGCTTTGATTATTTTTTTGATTACATACTCCTTGAAATATATGGGTGTGATGATTTGTATATAGCTGATTGTATCGAGGTTGTGAGGACTAGGGCAGCGTTTTCTATGTCAGTTTTTGATTTAAGAGAAATTTTTAAATTGGTTGTATTTTGCATGATTTCAGCGAACTCATTCCATTTTATTGGACCTTGTGATAAAGAAGGATGCATAGGGTTTAGATCTGGAGCTACGTTTAGTTGGAGCAGGACAGGGACAGGAGTGTGATCAAAGCTAAAATCATTAAAGTTGGTGACAGAAAAATTAATATAACTGGGTAATGTTGAGATGAAGAAATCTAAAATGTCTGGGTGTCTATTTAGATGTAGGCCACTAGGTGGGACCATTTGGGGATATGTGTGTATAATTGTTATTGTTAATTGTTTTTTGTAATATTTTACCTCTTGAGTTATCAGATATGCAGCCCCACTGGGAGTGTTTGGCATTGAGGTCACCACCAATTATAAACTTTTGACCGAGGGATTTAAAAAAATCTTCTAATTGTTTTGAGTTAATAGCAGGATATGGAGGAATATATACAGATGAAATTTTAATTGGTATATGATTCAACGTTAATTGGATGTTAGTTGCTTGTATAGTAGGCGTTTGGTTAGTCGGAAGAAGATAGTGCTTGATTTTAGATGAAATTATTATAGCAGATCCTGCATGAGCAGTTTTATTAGGTTGATCAGTTCTATAAACCATATAGCCCAGGAAAAATAGTTTAGAGCACGGTTTACAATGTGTCTCCAAGATGAGTGCTAAATCAATATGTTTTTCTTGTAATAAATTTAAAAATTCTGCTTCATTTTGTTTTATACCATTAGTATTCCAAAGTAATACCTTAATTACGTTAGAGTTATGTTGATGACTAACCATCATTTTAAGAGTTTATCTATAACTGTTGTGAGGAGTGATATGAGAGGATTAATTATCAGCTTAAATTCAGAAATGAACGAGGATAATTGGATTGCTATAGATTCATGTGAATTCTCATTTTTATTTTGAGAAGTATTATTTTGAGATTTAATTTGTGGAGGTTTTTGACTTAAGTGAGGGAATAACGAAGTGTCTGTTAAATCCGAAGAAGAAGTATGGGTGCTATCACTTTTAACGCCTTCCCCCTTTACAATATTACTATAGTTATTACTTTTTTTGTTAAATTTATTGTTTGAATTGGATTTGCTGTGATGGAGTTTCTGCAGATTCTTGTGAACTTGACATCCACGATAGTTTGCAGTATGATTACCACCACAGAGTACACATACAGGTGGCTGATCGCTGGTCTTGTTACAATCTGATATTGAGTGGTTGGAGTTACAGCGAACACATCTTGAGGGATATGCACAGTAAGTTTTAGAGTGACCGTACTCTTGGCAGTTTATACACTGGATAATCTCCCGTCTTTTGTACGGTTCCTCTATTTTAATCTTTGTGTTAAGTAACAAGTTTAGATAAAAAATGCCTTGGTTGATTTCAGCTGGTTCTAAGTCAACGAAGAATATCGGAAGTTTACTTTTTATAGTTTTGTGTAAAACGTTTGTAATACTACGAACTGTGTATCCAATTACGTATCCAAGATGACCAGTTTATTGTAGATTTCTAGTCGAGAAGTGATATATTCACACGAGGAAGATTCGGGTTGAATCAGATTTTTTACCTGCATCCAGCTGTAGTAAAATCAAATTTTTCTGTAAACTCGGGTTTAAGAAATAACGATTTATGTTCAACAGAATAGGACACATGTGTAGCGGACGACGTTCGCGTAGCGACTGAAAATCAGCTTTCTAATTTAATTGTTATTAAGATTTATACTAATTCAAACCTAAAGGACATTATATAATTTTGTTTTATAATTTGATAAAATGTGGTTGATTTGTAAAAAAATACTCGAAATAGTAAATACAAATAAAAGTACGAAATTAATTATAAATTGGATGAGTTTCAAAAATATTTTTTTAAATGTTCCTATAAATCTAAAAATATTATTACGTTATATTTATAATTATTAATATCTATTGTACCGTAGTGATAAAAACTGCAATGACAAAATTATAATTAACTAAAATTACTTTTACACATAATTTAACATGGACAATTAATATCAACGTGTAATTTAACGACTATACATTTCAAAACAAAATTACACAAATTTTTTTAGTTGGAAAAATCAACGTAGTCAAGGTATATGATATCTTATCAAAATGCGGAAAATATGCCGTCTTCTCTTCCATAGGTTAAATATACATAATTATATACATATATCGGAATTTAATATACCGATTTTTGGAGATCAATTTTCCAGTATTAATCACGGACCAGTAAATATCCACTTGGACACAAACGAACGAACGTATTTTAAAATAAAAATCTAAAAAAATAGGCATTTAATACGACGAACTATTATAATTTGGTAATTAATATAAGTTTTGATAAAACGTGTTTATCGTATCGTAACAGAAAAATTAAGAAAAAGAAGAAACTATATTTGTCCCTTTTTTTTATAATTTTTATATTTTTATGTAAACAATAAATATCTACCGAACGCCGTACATTATACTATACTTATTCTTGTTTAAATAATATTATCTGTCATTATTTAATTTTTCGCTCTCTTATAATGTCCCTACACATCTTTTTTATTCTGTGTAATATATTCTTTCGCGTAATGATATAAAAAAATAAATATTATAAGTGAGAAAAAAACCTTAGAAGAAAAAATAATATGAAATTTTTTCCAAATAATGGACGATTAATTTATTCTACAAAACCTATCAATTTCAATGATGTTAAAATACAAGTATACAAATATTCCAAGTATACTTCATTTAACTTCTTCTGTCGTGGAGCTTTGTTATTTGATGTTGCGCCGATGTTTTTAAACATTATACCTACGATATTTTACGTTATACGATTATAATTTTCTTTTTGTCTAGACATCTACAATTTAAAAAAAGAAACCACTGCGTGAACATTTTTCCAGAAACTCTTTTCGACTTTATTCTACAAGTAGAAGATTATATTTCATCGCGTAGTTATGTTCCTGCAGATAACGGTTATTACATTATAAATATTTATTTATCTTTCGAATGGTCGACTTTGTGTTATGGTAGAATTTCATAATTATTAATTTTTCTCTGTTGGATAAAAAATAAGAGCAATAAAGAAAGTATAGCTGGTATACTAAAAATTAGAGGCCATATTATACAGGTAAACATAGAAAATTATGAATACAATTATTTTAAAATTGATATTTTGTTGTATATAAATAATGCATACAATTAATATTGTTCAAATATTTTTATTTTTATTTTTTCAATTGTAGGGCTCATATTTCATTTAGAATTTAAACCGAAATCGTTATATGGTTCAAGAAATAAACAAATAAATTAAAAATCATTGAGTACATTAATGAATACACAATAATAATGTATCATAAAGATTATGAAATAATATCATAATATTACACATTTAGTTTCACTCAAGTTATAGTGTCTGTAATTTTTAAAATTTTTATTTTTTGAAGTAAAATTTTTTTACGCAGGGTAGTGAGGAAAAAAAAAGCAAACGGGTGGCTGTACGATCGCCGAATGCGTACTTGTCCGTGTGAGAGCGCATGAGTGTATGAATAGTGATGAAAAAAAAAGCGAACAGGCGACCGTACAAACGCCGATTGTACGAACGCGAACGCGTACATGTCCGTGTGTGCAGCCGCGGATTGTCATAGCTGTATTTTGTAAATGGTTATGGGTTGTAGGCTGCACGTGCATAATATACCGAAAGTTACCCCTTTTTTTTTTTATTTAAGTATATCTCGGTCCGGTTTCAACTTGGGTACCCCGTTTTATCACCAAAAATTTTGTCTTTAAATCCTCTAAATAGCCCCCCATAGTCGGGGTAATTTTTACTCCCCCCCCCTCTAAGATGTTTCGGAAAAACCCGAGGTGTTGTTCCACGTTTCTGAAACTCGAGTTTTCTTATAGTATGTAGGTTGGTGATGAAATTCGGCGTCTTGTGTCGAGACTGTACGAAACGTTTTTGCAGTCGGACCTTATAGAGGGCTTTGCGCTGTATCGATTGGTACCAATATCAACGTTATCCGACTTTTTGTTAGGGAGTTATGATTTATATTGTGTTTTTTGTTTTTTAAACAACTAAATTAAATGAAATAATTTAATGTAGAAAAAAAAAATTATCTGGTGACAAGTGAAAATATATGATAAGGTGAAAATAATACCAACATTGCTTGTAAGTATAACATTAAGTGACAGTTTTAGTTGGATTATTAAACAAAGAACTCAATAAATAAATAGTCGTAATTTATATTAAATGCTAACAATAATATTAAATACATCATAATGAGATAAATAATTAGTCAAAAACGGAATGATCGTTCGGGATGATTTCATGCGGTCGACGAGGCGGCGGATTTTTAAAATCTAAAAATATAATTTACATTGTTTTTCTTCTTTCTTTATTATCCTCATTACCCCAGTCCATGCTTTTCTTTTTTTCTTTTTCACTCACTCACGTGTACCGTTCAAAAGAAGTTTCACTTCCCGCGCGCGTACTGGTAACACACACACACTTTTTTTTATTCTTATGGGTCGTAATATATAATAATGTATACATAGTTCATTATTAATTAATCAGAATTTTTTCAGCATTGTTTGTTTTATAATTAATTCAATTTCCACAGTAATATAGTACGAGAAAACCGATGTGCAAGTACGAGTGTAACGCTAATGATAGATTTTAACGTTCAATGGTTATATTGAAATTCTTAAAAAAACGACGTAATTTATGTTTCAGTATATTTAATAAACAAAAAATTACTTTTAATATGGTTACAAAATTTAAAATTTAACACAAAAAACTACCTTTGTTTCTGAATCAAGAACATCAATCCTTACAAATTTGAAATAATATTCATAGTATTGTATAAACAACGATATATAAGTAAATAAATTCTTAATTTAAAAATTAAAACGGAAATACAGAAAACAACAAAAAGCTTACAAAAAAAAAAAGAGTTTTATAAAGTTCGAGTATGCTCATATTTATGGAGAATATAGTGTAATTAGTATTTTTTTATATATATTACGATATTTAACAAATTGTTAATGAAAAAAAAAAAAAAAAAATTACTGAACATTAGTGTACGAAGTCCTTATAAAAATTTATACAGGCGACACTTGTGCATGTACATGGTGGCACGAATTACTAAAAAATGTGCATTATTATACTTTATTTTTATAATTATTTTGAACAAGCCGTCTAAAAGTATATTTTTTGTATTGTAATTAAAGTATTTGAGTTATTGTTTGTACCTACTCATTTGAAATAAAAAAATAATGAAATGAACATTCAGTGTTTTTATTAGAACAATTTTAATTTACTAAACGTTGTATTCATAAAAAAATACCGTCTGTGTTTAATTGATTATTAAACAAAAGTTTTTAGTGCAAAAATATAAAAATTTTAAATTTTATATATAAATTTGAATCAATAACATAAATCCTTACAAATTTGAAATAATATTCATAGTATTGTATAAACGACGATGTATAAGTAAATAAATTAAGAATTAAAAATTAAAACGGAAATACAGAAAACAACAGAAAGCTTACAAAAAAAAAGTGTTTTAAAAGTTTGAGTATGCTCATGTTTATGGAGAATATTGTGTAATTAGTATTTTTATATATATATATATTACGATATTTAACAAATTTTTAATGAAAAAAAAAAAAAAAAATTACTGAACATTAGTGTACGAAGTCCTTATAAAAACTTATACAGGTGACACTTTTGCACGTACATGGTGGCCAAAATTACTAAAAAATGTGCATTATTATACTTTATTTTTATAATTATTTTGAACAAGCCGTCTAAAAGTGTATTTTTTGTATTGTAATTAAAGTATTTGAGTTATTGTTTGTACCTAATTCGTTTGAAATAAAAAAATAATGAAATGAACATTCAGTGTTTTATTAGAACAATTTTAATTTACTAAACGTTGTATTAATAAAAAAATACCGTCTGTGTTTAATTGATAACTAAACAAAAGTTTTTAGTGCAAAAATATAAAAATTTTAAATTTTAAATAATTGTTTAAACTAATTATTACTAAACTTTTTTAATCTTTAAAACATTTAATAATAAAATGAAATATATTCGTGTTATCTGCTTTTTCATATGAGTGAACTGTAACATGTTGAAACAATAATAGTTATTACTTATTAGTTTCGAATTATTTAAAAATCTAAACATTTAGATGGTAAAATAAATAATATGTAGGTCATTTTTAATTTAATCGTTTTCTCGGTTGGTTTGTGTTTAAATTAAAACAATGTTTTTACGTTTAACTGTAAAATAATTGTATGATTGATTCGCACACCAAAATTTTTACGCGTTTATCAAAAACATATACATTAATTCGATACAAAAATGAAATTCTTCTTACGTAGTGATCCTATGTGATTTATTGATATTGGAGAACTCTAATGTTGTGTGGTGATTTATAAGTTAATACATCATATTGTATTGTATCTTATAATCCTGAAACACAAAAGTAATCCAAGTATATATAATATAGTTAACATTGCCCTAATATTATATTCTAAATTATATTGTTATTTTTTTTATTCGATAGATGTTATAAACATCAGTAGCATTCTAGCAACACGTTCTTAGACTTTTATTATTGTTTTTAGCGCAAGAAAGTATTAAAAATTTAAAAAACTTGGTAAATTATTTATGATAATATTTTCATTCAAATTGCAAAGTCTGAAATTTTACTATTTCAATCACCATGTCAATGCATACATTTTTTACAATTTATCATAAAAGTATAATGTTCTTCATACATATACATACAATTGTGAAAAAGAAAAAATAACAAGCACATAGCAAGTGAATAAAAAATAGTCACACAGGTAATAATACAAAAGTATACGTTCATATACAGAACAATTATAAAGCAAATAAATTATAAACGTATAGACATTGGGATGTCTAATTTTTAATATCTTATGTTTAATGTGAATAAAAATGAAAAAAACTAAGATTATTTCGTTGAAAAAAAAATGTTGCCTTTGTAACCACAGTCAAATTATTATTAAATTACGTAAACCTGATATTTTTTAAAGAATCCGTTTTTATAGAGAACACAATATTTTACATTTCGAACATGTGTGTTCGTGTCGTTTATCTCATTTATTTAGTGCTTGTATTGTTATTTATGTATTCAAAATTAATAGACAATCCGAATATGACATATTCCGAAAATTATTGACAATGGTATTTGGTTATTCTTAAGGTATTATAAAAGCTGATAGAAAATATGACGAGGTTGTGTTGCAATTTTTTTTAAAATATGACTCAATTATACTAATAAATTCTAATAACTATAACTAGCTGACTTAAATACTGTTTTTATAAGCTTGAAACATCAAGATATGTTACATAATAAGCCGAAAATTAGTTCGTACAATATTCCATTAAATAAATCTGGCATTATTCGGTAATGCTTTATGATTATTAACTGTGATAACATTATAACAGTATTCCACAATCTTTCATAACGTAACTACAAATATATATTTTTAGAGAAGATTTTGATGTTAAATCGAAGCCAAAAACAAACAACCTTTTAAGGTTGCATAGAAATCAGAACTGGTGAGTCAAAAAAAAAAGAAATAAAAATAGTATTTTTAGGAAAAATATATTGAAAAATTATTTTAATCGAAAAGTAACGATAAAAATGTATTTTGCGCACTATTATTTTGGTTGTAGAGTAGTCTGACGATTAAGTTTTCACATGAGTTACTTTTAAATTATTAGCTGCACCTATAAGCAGTAACTGATAAAATAATACTAAATTATCACGATTTTAGATTCATAAAAAAAAATTGATATTTGTCCGTAACGATCATGCTGACATTCAAATGAAAGAGTATAATTATTAATTAATTATCATATGGCAACAAGTAATATGGATAAATTATGATAAACATTATACAAAAAAAAATTATAACATAAAATCAGTAATTTTGTCATCATTTATAACACTTAGATTGATGGAAAATGAACTTAAAAATTATTTTATTTAATCATGAGCACTTAATGTACAATCCAAAATAGGACTAGTTTTTTACGATTTTAATTTGAAATGTTTATGTTTATTTAATTCGATTTCCTAGACACAAACTGGCCGCATAATACCGACCCGTTGGCAGATAAAACTTCTTACGCACTAGAGAATTCGGCATTTAGCCAGTAATTGTGGTCTGTCTAATACACTTATGTTGTTTAAAAACTTACTGGCAGGTATTTTGATGCACTAATCGTCTTTTGTGTTTGGTCCGCGGAACAATTGGATGTGTTTAGAGTATTCACTTTGTGCACATTTATAATAAATTAAATTTTATCTTTCAAATGCAAACATCATCGTGTCCATCAATTCGTGCACTTCGATTTAAGCAACAAAAAAAATAGTTAAAATGATAATCACAATAATAAATGTACAACAATTATTATGATTGACTATTAATTTTTTTATTTTTATTTATGTATTTATATAAACGTCGTAAGAATCAAGTGCATTATAATGATTAAGATAGACAGGTATAATTTTAAAATCAACAACTTAAGGTAAATAGACTGTATACGAACTGAGCCCCAATATAACCTCATATGACGAATTGTATCTCAAATTGTTTTAGAATATAAACCAATTGAGTCCCGTCAAATTAAAAAAAAAAACATTTTCCTTCCTTTTTATTTTTACAGACTTAGAACTGTCTGAAATAAATAATTCTACTGTTTTATTATTATTATTATTTTTTTAAAATTTTTTTTAATATTTTATAATTTTATAATTTAGGGATAAAATATAATATGAATAATTTGTGTGTAATAAAATAAATATAGGTAATGATAAAATAACTTTTTTTATACTGATAAAAATGTATGGGATAAGCATGGTGTATATTCAAATCTAGTTATTGCGTTTGATTGCAACAGCGCATTGATCTCCGATTTCATTTTCTTTTATATCGTTTCTTGTATTAATTATTTGAACGATTCTAATTTTTATATATGTTTCGCATTGTACATTTAACAAAATGTTTATAAATTGGTGAATGTTTGGATAGTCTAAATAAAACATAGCATAGATTTTCGAATGAAAAGATTCACAACTATTGGTGATCTTCGTCAATGAATATGTAAATGAGACCCACATAAATAAGGCATAAGTGTGACAATAACATAATATATTATATTTTAATGACACGTGACATAATTTCGGCTGTGTCTGGGCACTGAACAGTTGATTTTACTCAAATAATCCTCGGGCTCAATTCTTATACTAATAATTTCATAACCCCGGGCTCAATTAGTGCATTAATTTTTTCCCGTTTAGTTATGGAGATTCAATTAGTATACAACAGTTTTACAGACTTAATAATAATCAATACACGCATAATTTGCTATATATATACATACATTTGCTTATACAAATTTGATATCTTCGATGAACACCTCAATGATATTATTAATTTAATAATATGGTGATAATTTTATTTACCATTCGTCCTGGTCTTAATGGCATGTCCCGGTGTCTTAGACGGTCTTTCAGATTTTTCTGATAAATAGAAGCTAAGAGAGAATAACATCTAATATTGTATTATAGGTATAATTATAAAACATAAAATAATACTGTACACTATGTCGTTGTATTATGGTTATCGCATTGTGTTATCTAAATTACTATATATGACTACTAAATCTAATCAACATAAACTTTTCGGTTTTAGTAAAATATAAATGCAATCATTGTCCGAGTTTTGTTCGTGATTGCGAGTGTACGCACATGTTTGTTAATAGTGCATATACTTATATAAAAACTGTACTAAAATATTAAATAAATTATAATGTATCTTTGTATTAGTTCATAAATATTTAAATCACAAAAGGATACACTTACAGTGGAGCGTCGATTATCCGCACTACAAAATTTTTGAGTACAAATTTATTTTTAGTTTAATTTAATTTAGTTTTATCATTCGTTATGTTATATTGTGTACTATAATGTTATAGTATATATAAATATATATATGTAATTTTTTATATTATATATGAATATTGTATTTAGTATTATATCTAGTAAATTAGGTTTTAACTTTATATTACAATTTTCAATGGTTTTTTGATTATCCGCACAAATCGATTATTCGCACTCCCTTCGGTCCCAGTTAGTGCAGATAATCGATGATCCACTGTATTTTTATTTCCATATGAGCATTACATCAAAATTAAAAAAAAAAAATTAAGGTCATTCAAAGTTATCTCCACTTGAAGGATTTCAAAATTTTTCAACACTAGAAATAATATATTTATTAGCAATAGTTTATGCATACGTGTATTAAATTGTTACTTTACTAAAAGTGAAAAAATATTTTGAGATGACGACGCAAAATCCAAACGGTGTTTTCCATTACCGCACAAAATGCATAATCCAATACTAACAAAGGGTTACAAAGGGTTATATAAACATAGAACCGTACACAAAAATTTTTATTTTTGTTAAAAATATAATATATTAAATATTAAAAATATATAGTTATTTTTAACTACACGATTGCATACAAAGTTAATGCCAATTAACTTAAGTTAATTAAGTTGATGCCAATTTTCATACCGGTATTAATGCATACCACATATCTAAAGGAGTGAACTAAAAAAAAGTTAATATATAAACTTTGTGTTTTATTGCTTTTATTAGCTATGTTTATTGTCAATGAAATTAAATATATCAAATAAGATGAAATTTCGTAATTTCCGTTATATTATACGGTATTTTCCGAGTTTCAGTAAAAATAGTAGATTGAAGATGTCAAGTAATCCAAATTTAAGCATTTTCAAATAATTTATAAACAATAATTTCATGTAAATAAAAACTGTCGATTTTATTTATTTATTAATTACTTTTCTTTTATTTATTATTCATTTTTTTATGAACTATCATAGAACTGTTACATATGTATATGTATTCTATATTTATTAGATATAATACGGTGAAATTAGTAAATTTGACAACGTTGCAAACAATTTCATACGAAATCGTATTTATTTATTTTTCTTACCCACCTTTTTGTTACCCATCTACAAACGTACGCAATCGTGTTCTACCCATAAAGATGTGGGTAAAATATACGTCCCTAATATATATTATAAGTGTAGATGGTCTGTCGAGTATTTTAAGATCTTCGTGTGTAATTGTCTCATTCGTTTACTGTGCATTTCCGCGATAATAGGCGCACCCATTTTTTTTTTTAAATCTTGTATTTATATACAATAGTTAAATTTGATAGATTAACTAAAATAACTACAACATGAAATTACCTGAGTAGGGAGACCCACCAGTGCAGAAATCCTCTGATTTGGGGTGGACTATAGTACCTAAAACAGTATCTCAGTATACGGATTTGATAACGCCGACGAAATATTGCACACGTCGAGAATATTACTAATTCAACACAGTAATAATGTATTTATTGACTTTGGCTGGTGTATATCATGTCTCATTTTATTTCACTAATAGCGTAGATATATTTTCAATATAATTAACAAAAAATTTTGATATTTGATGCGAAGACATTAAACAATGAAATTTTAACTATCCTACAAAATGATCGGAATTCAAATTTAGTTCATTTTTATTCATTGATTGTATATTTTAATTTTTTTCCTATTTACATTTCTATCTGGATTTTTTAATTTACTTAACTCAGATATATTTTTATCACAAATTGGAAAATTAATAAGACTAATAAACATTGTTTTCGAATCTTATTATTTTTCTACTCAATCAGCATCTTCTATGTGACTATTTTTTGAATTTTTTTTTCTTAACCACTCATATTTAATAATCTTATTTAAGAGTGCTGTAGATTCACTTTCATAATCATCAAAATATTTTCGTAAATATTGCTCAAAATATATTAAGGACATTTATTAAGTTCCCCGTTGAAATTTAACCAATTGAAATTTGAATAACTATTATCAAATTATTCAATGTATCTATTTAGGGCAAATAGTATGTGGTTATAAAGGTCTGTAACAGTCTTAAAATCTTTGACATTAATTTTGATGATAAATCTAAACTTCGGTGCTTATGCTCGAGTATAAAATTGTGTATTGAGTTATATAATAAATTCTGCTTATGTTTTAACTAATTAATTATTGTATGTTATGCAAAAAATACTCATTATATCCTATTGCAATTCTTCTGCAATCCTATTGCCTTTTATTTGGGCGAAAATAAATATGTTACCTATTATTATTGTTATTTATATCATGAGATTAAGGTTTATAAAGTATAGAAGCTTTTACTTTACAACATAATAAAATGTAAATGCAATGTTAATTATATATTTTTTTATCTCGTCTTTGTTAATAAACCATAGTTATATTTTTCCAAAATTATGATTAAAAGGTGTAAAATCAATTTTTCCTATTTGTTATATATGAGCTCCTCCCTTACGTGGGTCCAATAAAAGTGCCTTATTTTTCTTTAGTGGTATGAACATTTTCGTTGCATAAATGACACTATCCTTGCATTAATATAGCCTTGATGATGAAAAATTACAATACTACCGCAAATATCGTAGATTGGTTACATACAATTTTTAAGAAATTATAAATTATTATTATTAATTTTTTTTTTTTTTTTTTTACTTGAATATGAACGAAAGTGAACAACTTATGTTTTGTTCAAGCTTTTATTGCACGAAATCACAGTTGTGTGAGTAGTCAGGGTGAAATTCATACAATTCATGACACATGGGTCTCCACTGGTCATTATTCACACAATTGTCAAATCTGTTCGCGGATTATACGTTTATACCCCTCAGAAATTCTTCTCACGACAAGTCATTATAACGCGTACACGTACATTACAGATTTAGACAGAAAAAGTCATTTATCGAAACGATGTGTTACCAAACTGGAAGAATGAAATAAAAATAATTATTTATTTCCCTGAAGCAGTCCTTTGTAGTATTTATGTTGTATAATGCAATAAAGCATGCTACATAGTGATTTTGACCGTATATTTTTGTTCGGAGCATCTAAAACTGCCAATACCAATTAAGCCAGGGTCCCACGGCTCAGGCTTTGGTATGGCATGGTACAGCAAATGCGTCATGTGATGGGTGTAACTCTCGCGTCTTCCCTAGAGTAGTCGGTCTTTGGTACCCGAGTCAAAAGAAACAATCCATGCTTATTGTTCGGCTCGTCAAACCGTTTCAAAGCGTTCCCACTGTCGTACGTGACTTGTGTTAATTGAATGTGAAAAAAAAGAAGTTATACTTTTTTAAATTTTTTTTTTCTGTTTAATTTGTATAAAAATACGGAGTGGTTCAACAAACTTATTTTGAAGTTCCTTGAGATTTTGGAATAAAATCCTTATATCTGGAATCCTTAATATCCAGAACACAAAATACGAAATGCTGTTATGATTAAAGGGATAAGATTTTGAAAAACCTCAGTCAAAAATTAATAATAATTAAACTACTCGTAAAAGAAGAAAAAGATTCGTTGATGTTAGATCGTTAGATTCGTTAGAAAACTTGACAACAAAGGAATTTCAAGCAAGAAGACAGGCTTGCAAGGTTCACACCCGGATGACATATTTAGGTCTGAATGATTCGCATATGAATTTACAACACACTATAATATAATATGCCTCAGTATTCGCAATTTCTTCTTGATTATTCATTTTACAAAATTTCAACTAAAAAATTAATGATGACACTGGTCCAATTTTCACGAGAGACAGACTCGCACTCATGGGCGTCCCCAGAATTTTTTTAGGGGGAGGAGCAAAATTAATCAAAAAAAAAAAATGAAGATTTTTTTATACATTTTATGCTTAAATTTTACGTAGTAAGATCAAAAAGTTCCTGGAATTTATTTATAGAAAAAAAAACTATTTTACCTATCACAAATATAATAATTGGAATTAAAAGTACACTTAATTATACTCAAATATCAGATATACGATAAGATAAACTAATCCAATTATTATTAAAGATAGTTTTCTTCTATATATACATTATATATGTTAAATTAAAGTAATCTATGTTTACTAAATTGAGGCGTTACAGATAATACTTTGAAAAACAAATTTAAAAATCTAGAAGGGCAAATTTCCTCGTCTTGCCCTCCCCCTGAGGACGCCAATGCTCGCAGTAATTCGGTAATAAATGCCGAATATAAAGACATTTCGAGCAACTCACGTACAATACTGGTCCGGCGGTTGTAAAGATTGATGGTATGGAGGGTGGTTGTTATAAATACACAATTTTTCTGACTAATTTCTAAAATAAAATTCTACGATATTAATATTACTTAATTTGTTGATAATTGCCAACTATATAAATAGGTCATTCATAGGCTGAGGGGTATTACACCCGGTGCAAGTTTTCGGGGTCCTATGTATATTAATTCATTAATTATTTATATAAATCTATATTTATTAATTTTATTATATAACTATATATTACTATATATTTTGAACCGTCATCGACGATAAACAATTTTACAAGTACATGCATGAATAATACTGTATAGCTATGTATAATAATTAAGGTAGAACACGATTGATAAGGTACGTTTGTCGATAGGTAACAAAAAGATGGGTAAGAAAAATAAATACGATTTTGTATGAAATTGTTTGCAACGTTGTCAAATTTATTTGATATATTTAATTTCATTGACAATAAACATAGCTAATAAAAGCAATAAAACACAAAGTTTATATATTAACTTTTTTTTTAGTTCACTCCTATAGATATGTGGTATGCATTAATACCGGTATGAAAATTGGCATCAACACTTAAAACTTTGTATGCAATCGTGTAGTTAAAAATCAGGTAAAATCGTTCGGAATCGTGTAGGTATCGCCGATAACGGACATATGCAATCGTAATTTACCCAAGTTTTTAACACGGTTATCGTCGATTATCATTTAATTCTAATGGATATAATCCTATAATAATTAATCCTAATAGATTTAATACTAATCACGATAAGTCATATGTAAGAAATACCGTCGAGGCATCTTGATTTTGCCTTATCGATAAATTAAATCTATTATGTACAAATTTTTAGTTACGTTTCGCTTTTCGATCTTCGAACAATCGTGTATGATATTGTATGTTAAAACTTAATATATTTAAACTTTTTACAAATAATCATAAAAATAGTTCAATAAATTGGTCAACAATGACTTTCGTGTTTTTTGAAAAAATATTTGTTCGAGTGATAATGTTTAGCGTTAATTACGGTATAAATTTGCAAAAAATAAAATAAAAATTTAAAAATTGAAGTTAAAGTTAAAAACCAGGTAAAATCGTACGGATTCTTATAGGTATCGCTGTTAACGAACGTACGCAATCGTGTTTTATCAATTATTTGTACCGTTTTAATTTTCGTCGATGAAAACCTGTTTTCTAAGGAAGCCACAGGACTACAAGGATCGCAATTTGCATACTACTGGTTATATTATTTTTATGTTTAGATAAAGTTATATTCCTAATACATAATTTATAGGGTCTCATACAAGAAAGAGGGCAGTGCAATCGCATCTCCCCCCCCCCACGTAGGGCTGGCACTGATTACACCCACCACCCTAACACCGGCCTTATGTAGAATTAGCGCGTGTAGATTCGGCTTATCTAGTTTCGGTACGTAGGCAAGCCACACAAACCGAGGCGCACTAGTTGCGGGATCGCGGGTGCGCTTGATTATACCAACCGGAAATATCGAGTGAAAAAGCCGATCGGACCCTTCGATGTAAGATGTTATTCAAGTAGCTGCAGCTGCTTCAAACGTGGGTTCTTGTATACATAAACGCAAAAATAATCGATTTTGGGTTCGACCATGCTTTTTATCTGTTGCAAAAGAAAATGCTTATTTCAAGCAAAGCTTAATGGCATTTATTTCTGTTCTTATAATCCGTCAGATAAATATTCCAAATAAAAGATCATTCACAGTATATTTTTATTGAATTTGAAGTTTTTTTTTTCACTCCGCTCCATTTTTTTAAAAAAAAAATATTTTGAATAAAAATTGAAAAATAAATACAAAATGAAATAAGTTTACTGTAATAAAAATGTTAGTTATTAAAAACTACAAACACCAATTGCCGACTGAGATAGAACCGAAAAGTGTCTCGACTTTTTCTGATGTAGACCGCTAGGTTACGATTATCAACGTAATCAGCCCGATGACGAAGCCGACAGTTTCGTCTACACTAGTGCAGCATTTTCGATCGATGGTGAGGATACACATTAACCGATCACATAGTGCAGAACGTCGGTAGTCGTATTGAATAAAAAATAAAAAAAACATTATTAAAATATATCAATACATCAATTAATCGTTTATTTATTTATTTATTTTTATTTTATTAAATTTAAAGAAAATAATTTTGGTCTAATTAAAAGTTAACTCTTTCTAACTATATAATAACCAAATAGTTATGTTTAATCACTTTTACAACACCTCATATTCTCTTTTTCTCAAATATCTTCACAACTCTGCAAAAGTGTTGACTGCCCCTGTCACTGATCACCAATAATCGCGATCCTGTATGCTTTCCGCCCAATCTGTCACTACCAGTTTCTTTATATCTTGTTACTCTCCGTCCATCAATCGTTTCTTTGGTATGTCTCTGGATCTTCTATCTGTTTGTTTGTATTAAACTGCCGCTTTAGTTTAATTTATTACCTCTCGTCTCATTGTGTGTCTAAACCTTTAAATTCTTTGCCACTTTTACATAACACTAGTGACAAAATATCACCTGAAACCATAAGCCGGTTGAATTATATTTTGTAAGTTCAATTATTTTTATGGCTTATCAACGTACAATACTATATATACTATATATACTATATACTATAATATATTATGTATCAATTTATGATATAATGCCGGTATCACTTTTCAACTTTGAAAATTAAATATCTCAACTATCATAATATTAAAAAATGATTTCTTTCTTATAACCAATGCTATCATTTGCCATATCTTAAATATTTTAAATATGTAAAATTTAAGTTTAAAAAAATCTACATTTTGATATAGTTTTTTACACAACATATTCATATATTTTGGGGGCTCTATGTCACAATCACATAATATTGTATTTTTCATTATTTATTCAATGAAATTTAAATTTATTAAAATATACTTCGTGCACTGAATATAATATAACTCACAAGATTTCAACGAAAAATAAGTATCAGTTCAAGCGTAATTTCTAGCAAGAGAAATATTTTTTATCATAAGTGTAATTTCTTAAGTTATCGAAGCATTAATCTCATTAAATGTCTCGTATATTAAAAACATACACACTCACTATGATTTTTTTTCATTTTATTATTAATGTTATTTAAAAATTTTTCTTGAAGAATGTAGCACATCAAAATGGCCACTATAATATCAGACCTGCATGTTATGGAAAGGTTGCTTGCAATTAGAAACGAGGGTGCAGCATTTTAATAGATTCAACATATTTTATCGAAGGTTTGAGCTTGAATTTTATAAAAGAATAAAAGAAAAATATTTTACGACTCGAAAAAAAACCGACACTTATTTATTTGGTGAACATTAAATCCGGTTTTCTAAATCAGGTCCCTGCAAAAGCGACCCTCTCCATAATGATGATACGACAAAATATAATGAGCGTATATAAATCATACTATCATCTTATAAACAAAACGCTCAAACATTTTGTCAATATTGTAATATATTATTTTACTATTGAAAACTCGACATTAAATAAAATCAGACTCCGACTTATATTTTATAGACACACAAAATAAAACTGTATGATTAAAATAGGATATTGTAAACTTTTGTATCCATACCATTTAATTTAATTCTCATGTATCTCTTTTAAATTTTAATATTAAATATATATGCAGTCATACAGTTATGTATATTGTATTCCGTATATTGAGTTTTCTAATATTCAACATTTAACGGATAGACTCAGTGATGTAAATTGTATAATACATATTGTATAATATTGTATTATACAGACGTATTATACGTCATGTGTAAAAAAATAAAATACAATTGGTATAAATGGTATAAAAAAAAAAATTAGTGATAATTGATAAATGGTAGATAACAGTGATAAGTGATAACAGTAATTAAACAATGGAGCACGGCCACACAAGTAATATGGTTATTGGTAGGTGGTTGCCGGTTGGCATCGATCATAGAAAAGAGATCATAAAGAATAAGCATCTTTGTCCATTATAAAGAACTATTCTAGCCATAGACGATAGACCAATTAACTTAAGTTCGATGATTCTAGTCAAAATACTTATAAATCGTAGTAATACGTGCGATAAGTGCTAAGTCATAAACTCAAGTCATAAGTCATAATCGAAGACATTAGATCGCAGTATACTATTATAAACTAGATCGCAGTATAAACTAAATTCTATTAATTATATTTAATTATCTGCAGGCTACAAGTTACAATTAATCAAAGTTTCTAAACCTTAGTCACTGTTTTTTTTTTACTATAGGTCGACCTAATAATGTCTAATATTATTGATCTTACATTCTTATTACATTCCAGTAGTTATATATTTAACAATTATGTAAACACCATAACATTTTTGTAAAATACTGTATTATACACGTATAATACATGTATAATATACATACTATACAATTAAAAAATAAAATATGGTATTTTTACATCACTGGATAGACTGCATAAAGTAAATTTCTCGTGCAACTCTACGATAAGCTAACGGAAAACATACTTTTCCAACACAAATTTACATACCAAATTATTTAAAAAATTGAATAGTATGTAGTTTCTTGTATGTTCTTTATTATTTAGAATTTATCTTTTTTGTTGCCACTCCACGGTAAAGTGTCCACCAAAATGTATTTCCCCTTAGGACCTTAGACCATCTACTAAACTATGTTGTGGTAAAAATGTTGATAGTGATTTCATTTTCTGAAATTTCTTACTCGATGATCATAAATAATACACACTATATGCGATCAAAAAATAAATTAATATTAAACAGAATGGTATGATTAGCTTTTGCAGCTACGATCGTAAATTTACTTATACAAATATGTTTGTGTTGAGGAGCATGTGCAAGCATTCCTTTTACAATTCTTCTTCTTATCGTATCCGGGCTATGATATAGATGCTTTGTTTATCATACTCCTTTTCTACTCCATTGATTAGCTACTTGTATAGCCGCGTCAGTTGTTTCCGTCAGATCTTCAGGTGTGCATGACACCGAATTCAGGGGACAAACGAGTATATGTAGTTCCATTTGTTCACTTCCACAATCGCAATCTGCGGTTTCTGTATTGTATCCTCACTTACATAGATTTTTTTGTTCGGACAACACCCACTCTCAATCTATTGAGTGTTTTACATGTGTTCCATTCACAACGATATCTAGTTAGAAGTTTTTCCATGGGTTTTATTTTAAAATTATTGGTTTGGTTTAATGCTATCCATCTTTGATATCGTTCATATTTAAGTGATGTTGTGATCTCTTGAGTTGATTTCAGAAAGTTTTTTCCTTGGTTGGTATCCATGGAGTGGGTGCCTTTCATTATTTGCCTGTGCTGTTTTTTGAGCATCACTGGCTGCACTTCTTCTTATGTTAGGGGGTGCTATGCCAGATAGAATTTGTACCAAAGGTATGGGTGTGGATTTTAGACATCCAATTATCAGGTGACATGTTTCATTTAGAGCTACATCTACCTTTTTCGCATGACACGATCTGCTCCACACAGGGCAAGCATACTCTCCAGCTGAATAGCCTTTTATAATAATATTGTACTAGAAAGCAGTAGTAGGTATATTGATGCCCACCAGTGGTAATTTTACGGGATAGTCCAGGAGGTCTAGACTTCCCCCCTCTCCAGGTTTAGGTTGTGATATATTATATTTTATTTGCGGATATACGCCTATAAGTACGCTTACACATAAATCTGGTGATTTAAATTGTATGTCTGATTAAAAAATGCAGTTGATCGCGTGTATTTATGCTGCGTGGTTTGTCGGTTTTGATCAAAAGGTTATCTGAGGTTCTGTTTCCGCCTTCACTTTCGTTTCCGCACGGATTAATACGAAGATTCCGATTGTTGCTGTTCGTTTTTTATAAATCATATTTACCCATCGCACAATGCAGTGCATTTAATAATTACAAACAGAAGTTCACGATGAATTTTTCGAGTAAAGTAATTCAAGTGATGACACCCGACACGGAACCACGAAAAAATAAAACAAAACAACAACAACAAAATGAAAATATTTCATCGAACGCAAGAGAACGTTACGAAACGATGCTTTCTGACGAAAAACACCTGCTGTTGTAACGAACTTTAGCGGCGCAGGGGGTAAACGTTTACTGACGGTTAACAGTTGTACGTACGAACAAGCGGCACACGAGACATAATAAAAATCGGCTAATCGGAGTACAGAGATAAACCGAACACATTCAGATCAGTGTTGCCAATGATGTGGTAATCACCCCATACGGTGGTATTTTAATCCACTTGAGTACATGGTGTGGTTTAGTATAAAATGTGGTATTTTTGAAAAAAAAAAAGTGGTATTAGAGAATTAAATTGCAATATTACGCTGAAATTAGCATTTTTTTTTTTTTTTTTGTTAAATTACCAACCGTGGTTTTATAAAATAATCACAGACTTCAGCTGTAAATTGTTCTGTGATAGTATTATAAATTATAATCATAACTGTGATTACACGAGAACATCGCAATGGGCAAGTACTAACCTTTTCTGCCAAAAATCCGGTTTCTTGATTTACGCACTGCCCTATATCATCAGAAACGAAAAAGATATGATTCCCGTTTCCACCAAAATTTATTTTTGTGATAAGATGTTTGGGAACCATGTACAATTGTTACATATTCTTTCATTATAAATTTTAATACAAGTAGATAATAATAATATATTAGTTGAGTATAGGTATAATTATATTAGAGTTTTTAACTCTAATATAATTATTTATTAAGTAAAAAACAAGGATACCTAGGTCAAATATTGTCTCGGTAGAATTTTGAAGAAACACATATCATCATAAATAAATAAATAAATATATTTATTTTACTCGTAAATAAAAAACGTACCTTTCGTTGCAAGTATTACTTTTTCTTTTTCAAAAAAATAATGGCCCGACAATTTTTCATAAAACATATCTACCAAGTTACATTTTTTTGTGACGTATAACTAAAAACATATTTAAATCCATCAAAAATCAACATTGTTTTACCTCTTTTACTTATAACAAATTCCATTTTAAGAACGGTAAATAAGTAAGAACGTTTAAGTGTTCTGGTAACAAAAAGAATAAATACTGAATGAAATATAAGAATTTAACATTTGTCAGATAATTATTGTCTGCAAATTATAAATAAACTATGATATAGTATATCGAACAGTGTACCGTTATTATCGACGATTATCAGTGTATACATTACAAATATCATTTACACTACTATAACATTTATTCAATATTGCTTAAAAATTAAAACCAATGGTTTCCAAACTTTTTTTGATGAAAATAGCTCTTGGTGGAAATGGGAATCGTACCTTTTTCGTTTTTGGCGGAAAAGGGCTATGGCGAAAACGGGAAACTCCCATCGCAACAGCAATGTGAGCTAGTTTTTCGGAGCAGTTATTATACTTAAAATTATTTATAGTTTCATTATCATCCTGTGTTTATTATCACTTATATATAATATCAAATAGGTAAATATTATTTCTATATTACTACATTATTATATTATATTATAATATAGTATATATAATAATATTATATTATATAACTGGTTTTTTTCTATATACGACACTGAACTTAATGATCTGGTCTTATAACACAATAAAAAAATTGTGTTCAAAAAGAATTATAACTATTCCAGAATCTAAACTGTCCCGCAATTAGAAGTGGGACTGGGAGTGATCAACACTGTCAAGGAGTCTCAGCTTAGAACAATTGAGGACTCAAAATACATAGAATTCATTGTACTGTATACATTTAAGAGAATATCAAGACCAGTGGTACAGGAACTATTTTCCATTATTTTTCAAATTATAGTTTTGTCCCCTTTATATCCGAGAGGTCAATTTACCCCGCCCCCTCATCTGATGACACTGCAAAGACATAAGGTAAATTGAAAAATAACGAATATTCTAATTTACTGTAAATATTAATAGAGCTAATAACGTCAGAGTTTAAATTGTTTATCATATTTATAGATTTTATATTATACTTAGTGATAACAAACACGGGATGATAATGAAACTATCGTTAATTTCAGCCATGATAACTGCTCCGAAAAACTATCTCACGTTGCTGTTGCAATCCTCTTATGTGATTACCATTACCAGTTATAACGTTCACATCATTCGTCCTGTAATCACAACTAGGTACTATCCACTATAGATATATAAATATAATAAACGCTGTGTCTATATTAAATATTTATATTTTATAATCCAAGTTGTGATAGTTTTCTTTTTATTCAAAAATTATAGTTATAGTTAAATATAGTAAGTTATTATTTGTTGTAATATAGTGTTTGTTTATTCATCATAAATAAAAATTATACTTTATAATTTAAAATACATATTGTTATATCAAGTAAACAAAGGTAAACATGTAAAAACTTTATATGCCAGTTAGTGTAGGTAGTAATCATAGACTTATACAACTTCTATAAAAAAAAATATTAGTATGGTAGTAATGTAGTATATGTAGTATACTATATTAATACTCACTCGCTTCGCTTGCACGTTATATTTTTAAATTCTAATGTGGTATTCAGGGTAGTAATATTAATATGGTACATGTAGTAATTGTAATTTTGTTATCATGAAATGGTTATATGACATTTTGAATTCGGCAAAACTGATTTGGATACACGTTGGAGTCCGCATGTTTCGTTGTACAATTATTATTCAACCATTGTAACACGCCTCGAAATTAGAATACGATTATATTAATTTGTAAGAACAATAATATTTACTTAATGAAAATGATCAAAGTTTATTTTCATTTGCAATGATAAAATATTTGTACGAAATGATAAAACATCATACTTCAGTTTTGAAGAGGACTAATTCAAATAGTATTTGACTATAAACTATAATTTACATAAATTAGTTTCATTGATATTTTTAAATTACAAACATGTTAACAGAATATGAAATTAAATTAAAAAATTAGCAAATCAATAACTTTCACTTTTTTTTATTTGCAAGGAATATTACTAAAAATCATATTACGAAAAACAATACCAACTTTCAACGATGCATTATCTAGAATAAAACAATTTTTAAATGAATCAGATGCAGATTTGATACAGGCCGAAGTAAAATCTATATCAAGTAAGTAACTTATACTTTTATAAAAAATAATTTAGAATGAAAAATTCAAATTTGGAAAGGGGGAATATGATCGGGCGCAGGTAAATTGAGTGCGAAACGAATTTATCTTTTTTCCAAATAGATAAACTGAGTCCCGTATAAAATATTTAATGTATTAAATTTACTTAAATGTATTTAAATTATAAATATCATCGTTGATATTGTTATAAATTCACCGATTTCTATAGGTAAGTGTATCTTATTGTTACACCGTTAAATATTATTATATTTTGCTCCGTATTATTATATAACGCGACATTTATATAAGTACCTAACTATCTAAAACAACGTTGGATGTGATATGTTATAACTGATAAATGTAAGCTTAATGTATGTAGTATACAATTGTATAATATAATTAAAAATGTGTTAAATAAAAAAAAACAGCATTTCACCATATTTCAAACTACCGCTTTAATTTGTATACAAGGGACTCAATTTACCGATTTAATTTTTATATGAGGGACTCAATTTATCGATTTCGTTTTTATATGAGGGATTCAGTTTACCATTTTTTTTTTTTTAGGCGGAACTCAATATACCTAAAATTAATATAATGGGACTCAATTTACTAAATCCGATATGATCTTATATTATTATAATACACTGTAGATACTGCAATGAAATTTATTCATTTTTAATTAGTATCTCTTTGTTTTATATCATAATAAAGGTCTGGAATTATCAAGAATTCCGTTTAATAATCATTTAGTAAAAATGCACTTGTCAAGTAACCTCTTTTGGTTAGACTCATTATTACAGTTATAAAATTATTTTTTCATTATATTTATTTTATTTATCCAATTTGAATGGTTGTATCTCATTATTTGCATTATTTATTTAAGATTGAAATCATATTTTTTCACTGATATAATGAGACATAAAATAAATATTTGAATATCAATATCGCTTATTAATTACTTATTTATGATCAATAGTAGCTGTATTAAGCAACTTAACAAATAACAATATAAACGATGGATGTTTACTGTTTTATGATATATTAATTTTGAACTAAGTATTTTTTCAATTAACGTTTTTATATTTCATTGAAATAAATATTAAATATTTTCAAAACTGTATAATAAAATTATTTTGGATAAAGTTCTAAGAAATACAATAATATACAATTTTTCCACTTGATACCGCATATGGAAATATTCATAATTTTAACAAGGAATTTTTATGGTGAAAATTCACAGCACTTAGTTCAATTAAAAAAATAATAATAATAATTTAACTATGAATAATAATCCATTGGTGGCTGCTATAAGAGATATGGAACTACTATTATCGCTGTATTTTCTAGCTACATTTAAACCGAAAACATTTACTTAGTGCTACATATTTATCATAACACAACGGTATCATTAATATTTTAATATGTTTACTATTTATATACTATATGTACATCAGTTAATCAATTTTTTGTTACTAATAAGCATCAGGCTATTTGTAAAACTTTTAACATTTTAATATATTAATTTTCATATTATAATTTATTTATTTACTATTCCAATACAAGTTAAAAAAATTAAAGAAAATATCCAAGTTTCACTTTTACCGCGTGTTCCGTGACACACTCAAATTTTTATTTTTTTTATTACAATATTTATTTTTAATATAGATAGAATTACTAATGTTTACAAATAGAACATTATTAATTATAATTTGCAACACATAATCGTGGTCTCAATAATTTAAAATAATCTTATATAAATATTTGTTATCTAAGTTTACATTATAAATTTCCATTTGCCTCCTTATTCATTGGTTTGTATAATTTTTTTTAATACTTTTAATTTTAAAGAAGTTTCATTTTTAAGTTCTTAGAATATATTAATACAACTTCAAGGATATGAAATGTAAATCAGTGAGTTATGTCAGTGGAATGGTTTTGGTCCATTGTTCGTTCTAGATTCCTTTGAATGTTTGCCAGTTCATAAAATTATTAGAAAACTACGTTAGAGCATACATAATTGTCCCATAAGTATATTATCACATAATTGAAGTTATCGGTAGGAGCATTTTCAATTAAACACGAAAAGGTATTGTTCTGGATAAAAACCAAGAACGAAAAAAAAATTCAATCAGACTTCCTTCTTAATTTGAATTCTAATATTTCAATAAGTTTCTGTTGCTTTGAATTTTTTTAAACCACAATTTGCCTAAATTAAATGTACAAGACATAATTTTAAGTGAGCCCTATATTCTTAGAGCACAATAATGTTACGTTTGTTCGTGTAAAAAATTTAAAACAGGAGAAAACATGTTACAGCCGTTTATTTCGCCGTTGTGGTATGAGATTAGTCACTGAATCCAGTATAGACCACATAGATCCTATACTAGTAGACGGATAATATAATACCGGTGAGGTTGGATGGTGCGGTCATGCCGAATGCAAAGATAACGCTTTCCCTCTCCGTAACGCTGTAAATTTATTGTTGTAAACAATTATAATGACATAGTGCGCATATGTGCAGTGAGCCTAGCATCTCAACAATCGCGTAGCCATCCTTGACCACTGTAAAAACACTATCATGTTCCGTTTGTTAGTGTAAGTTCTATGTCAGGCCAAGAGTATTTTAATTATTTTTCATACTCTAGCTAGTAGTGTGAGATTCAAGAATAAAATAATTCGAACATCATTCGACAATGAATATATAATTTGTCGTATAAGACTAGACAGCACTGTTTAAAGAATCAGTTGTCATGAAAATGTCACGGACTAGGAAACGTATATAACTTTCAGGAATTTTTTCGGTCTGTGCGCAATGTTCATGGGAAAACGTTGGAGAAATTGTAGTGTACAAATTTGCTAACTACTTTTAATTGTTGCACATATTAATAATAACGCTAATTATGGTAAGCAATATGGTTAGTACTTTTTAAACTACCCTCTTGCCAGGATATAATAAAAAAAAAAAAAAAATAAAAAAAATAGCCACCTTGCTGGAGTTGAAAAACACCAACATAAAGAAGAATGATGATGAAAACGACGAAAAACTGTTTAACAAAAAATAAGGCAACAATTACCTCCTCTTTTAATTTAAAATGTTGAAGATTAAATAGATTTGATCGGAAAAATATCTTCATGCTTGTGGACAATTTTGGTATTACTAATAAACATTCATCCCTCGAATTGAATCTGACAACAATTTTCGATTATTGTAAAATTATAAAAAAATTTCTGAAACAAATATAAAAAAATAAATAAAAAAAATATCATACGTAATAACTCCTTGAAGAAAGAAATCGTTCTATTAAAATAAAAAATTTACCAGTATCTATTAAAGAAGTAAATATGGAGAAATAAGTAGTATAAAGTAGAAATGTTATCTGATTTTAAATATAGGGTACAACCCATTTGAGTCCCGGAGTAGCCCATTTGCACCCGAAAGATAAGGTACTGCCTGTCGATTTATAGCACTTACACACTCAATTCGCATACAACGTTGCCATCCATATTATGGATTTTCTCAGCAAGTTTAAATCTTCAATAATATTCAATTCATAACTGTGGGAGTCTTTGATATCGATTAATGTTTATTTTGAATGATATTGTTTTAACGCAACGCCAACTTATATCTTCCGAAACCAAATTTCTACTTAAGTGGAATTCAAAAGTTACGAAAAATTATACACTCAGGGTTTTTAATAATATTTGTTTTTTCAAAATCTATTTTAACTTATAAGTGTAATACCGCAAAATAAATAATAGGTATACCTAGTATACTAGCTTCACTATAAGATTCACAGTAAGAAGTAGGAACTACTAAATCAGACTGAGATAAATTCAAGTGTTACATGACAGATAACATAATAATTCCAAGAAGTATTTTCGTCACTTTAATGGCCGATAAAGCAATAAATCATTTTTGGGAAAAAATAGCTGGAGAAGCGGAGATATGTATTACAGTCCCAAAAAACACGTTTAATAATTCTTATAAATCTAAATTCGTTCCATCAATTCTAAAATAAATAAAGAATCATATCAGAAAATAGTGGTAACTTCTCGGAAGACCTAAAGAACGCTAAATTTAAACTTGCTTATAAAAGTTAAAACACTACATGAGGAACTCAAAATATATATTTCAAAAATACTTATCTACAAACACCCTGCAGATTCTAATCTCTGGTTAGCAACAAAAAGATTAATTAAACCCAATATCAACTAAATGCTTTCCATAAAATCAAGCCACAACTTTGGAAATACGGTCCTTGAAAAATATAACTTGTTTGCTACTGCCTTGGAAAACGCATTTACACTTAATGATTTAAATAATAAGGTTATAAATAACTAGGTATCTCAGAAATTAACAGAACCAACAATTCGACTATAAAATATTTTAACTTATACAACCTCAATAGAAATATTTGAAATAATGAATAAACTGCCTAACCGAAAATCACTCGGACATGATCTTATTAAAAAAACTTCCAAATAAAATAATTATATTTACACAGTTCTATTTAAGGCGATTTTAAAAATGAGTTACTTTCCTGAATTTAAAAAGAAGCCACAATAATAATAATTTAAAACCATTTAAATATAACAACGCTCAAACAATTACCGTCCCATCAGACGATATCATCAATCTGAAAACTATACGAAAAAATTGTTCAACCAAGACTAATTAGTTACTTAAAAGCCATAAACGCAATTCTTCGTTATAAATTTGGATTTAAATCAAACCATTCCACAAGTGAACAACTTCTCTAAATTACTGAGCATATTAAAAATGTCTTAATACTCCTACAGTTATGCTCAACCTTATAAATTATTTCTATATTTCGATCATTTTATCGTTCGAATAAATTATATTAATTTCGAAACCAAACAAATGCAGGTACTCCACAATATCCAACAATATTCTATCACTAGGGCTCGGAAGATGATGCATTTTGCTATTTTTTCGAACTTTTTAGAAGATGCTTTCCTGACCATAAATATATTTCATTAGCATGTGAATCCAAATAACTAATTTTAATTTTACATTTTTTTGTATTTTTTAGTGTTCGTTACTTTTCAAGTCATTTTTTGACATTTTTAGATAATTTTTCCACATTTTTAGTCATTTTTACTGATTTCATACTAGTTCATTTTTTATTGTTTCTTATAGACCATTATTCCAATAACTTAAAACTTGTCCGATTTTATCTCGTCGATTACATTCATCGTTGTCGTGTTGTAGTGAATAGAATTATACCTAAATTTTATTATTTTTTTCCTAATATTTAATTAGTATCCGATATTATCTCGTCGTTTCATTATCATGTTATAGTGAATAATACCTATTATATATAAATTTTATTATTTTTTCGTAATATTTTCGAAGTGGTGAAAATTAAAACGTCGGTTAGTGCTCGTCTACGTCTCCCAATCACTTCAGTGAACGTGGAAAGAAATTTTTCCAAATATAAATATTTATAAACACATAATCGTCATTTATTTACTTATGATAACATCAAATACGATGTAATCATACATCTAATCATGCAATGATTTTGATTTTTGAGTAATTTGTAAGCTTTGATAAATTTATAGAACAAATGTTTGTCATTTTTTTTATTTCATATTTTAAGGACATTTGTTGTCATATTTTGAGTAATTTGTAAGTTTTGATAAATTTATATGGAATGTTATAGTAAAATAGAATAAAATATTTAAAAAAAAATGTATTTTTATTAATTTAAAACAAACATTTGTAATTATTTAGGTCATTTTTTTTAGGACATTTTTTGTCATTTTTATGCCATATTTGCATCTTTTTTTAGGTCATTTTTTAATGTTTTTAAGGTCATAAACTTCCGAGCCCTATCTATTACTATTCAATTTATACTTATGTGACTTCTACACAACTATGAACACGAAAGTTGCTTTTATATAGCGGGTAACAATACCATATATTCAAGTTCAGATAAAGTTGAAAATGTTATCAAAACGCATATTGATGAAATTTGAAAATAAACACAAACATTTAAAGTTGTTCTAAATATCTAAAAGTGCGACAGTTTTTTTTATATTACAGGCACAAACCCTAATAATCTGAACCGAAGCGATCACAATATTGCATGGTCTCTTAATATCAAGTGAATTCATTTAAAAAAAAAAACTAACCTGGAACCTGTACATATCTTTTAAGGTACAACAAGAATTCCAATAAAATATTGTATCCATTAATAAATCATCAAACTTCAATGGCCAAAGTTGAAAAAAAATTATAAACAAGGAAGCGGAAGAAAAATTACCACTTTTGAAATTAAAGCCACTATTTTAATTTTTGAGATAGAAAGTTAAAAAAAAAAAAGAAGTTGCCAAAAAATGTTGGGAAATTATTATTAAATATGAAAAAAAACTTTGTTTGAAACAGAATATCCGATAAATGGCATTCGCTTATGGCGATGAATTCTTGGAAGCGCTTACCCAAGTTTCTCATCACATTTCCGAACATTTCCACTTAAATTGGTTCAATTCCATATTTTATTAAATCTCCTACAATATACATGGCTTGTTAACACACATTTTTGACTTAAAATACCCCCCAAAAAGAAGTTGCATGGAGCGAAATGGTCATGAAACGTCATCATTTTATCAGACGTCCGGGGAAATTTGAACGCCTAAGACCCATTGAAATGTTCACCGTGTGTGCTGAGATGCCGTATTGTTGGAACCAGATGTTTTCAGAATCCATTGCATTTTCCCCAAGTAAAAGATGAACAAAATCTGGGAGCGAAGCACCGTAACGTTTAGAATTCATCGTCACTGTCTGGTCTCTATTGTTTTAAAAAAAAATATGGCTCTATTACTCCGACTTTTGACAATGCTCACGGTGACTTTTGCATCTTACTGGATTCCGCGGTTAGGTCGTCAATGTACTTGTTTTTCATCGATTCTGTGGGCTAATATATGAAACATCAAGGTTTTTGAGACGGTTTTCATTTGATAATTATTGTTTTGGTAAAATAAAAATAAAACAAAAATACAAAAGGCTGAACAAATTTAATTTTTAACGTAAAACATTTCAAACCATCAATCAATGTTAGTATTTACTTTGTTTACGTTTGTCTTTAATGGAACTGGGGTTTTTTTATGTAGCTGAAAACTTAACGATTTAATAATATCGAAGTAAATGGTAATTTTTATAAATTCAATAATCCAAATTAAGATACTAAATTAGATTATATTATATTAATATGTCGCAATTTCAGGTATTTCAATATACTAAACATAAATAAATATTAAAAAAAAAAACGTTACAAAAATACAACATTTTATAAAAAGGTAATTTAAATTCCACAATTTGGTTTTATTATCCAATCGAATACTAATAATAGTCCATAATAAACAATATATTTACAAGAAAGTTTTTTAGGTCACATTCCTGTAAGTCTCTAAAACTTTTATATACTGACAGCGTGTACTAATTATTTGAAAAAAAAAAGAAAAGACTAACAATTTTTTTTTTTTTTAAATTCGTCTTAATGTCAGTTCACCTTATTAAATTTATCTACAAATTATTACATTTATTATTCAATGAGATGGTTTTATTATGATTTTAGACAAAATATTTGGTTCATCACATTATTTTATAGCAAGTTTACAATGGTCCGAAAGCTTTATAGATGTCTTCCGAGAAATCATCATTATTATGTCTTATTTTTTTATATAACTATAGTATACAAGCTTTCCAATATACATGTTTTCAATAAATAACTGGAACTCTATGGTGTATGACCAATAATGTATTACATAAAGACCTTCAAATTCCAACAGTAAACGAAATAGCAACCCGACATTATAAAAAATTCCACCCTAAACTCCATTCAAACCAAAACCCGGCAATCTCCCGTAGGTCCTCGATCACCATTTCTAAAAATCCACCAAGAATGCTTAAAAGAAAACAGTTAAGAGACCTTCTAACATAAAAACCATTTTTCTTTTACGGATTCATCAAATTAAATAGGAGGTAGGTACTGTTGCAGAACAGGTTCCCTCCTACAAGTTAATCAAGTTATTTTACTATATTTTGTTGTTGTTTTCTCGTTAATTTCTTATACTCACTTATTTATATATTAATTATTAATAATTCGTACTAATATAATTCAGCAATGTAAACCATCTTAAGTGAATATGAATTTTGATCCACCCAACCTCCTTTGCTCAGAACCCTCTCTTGAAATCAATGGTACATCGATTTCAAATATTTTACAAAAACAACTCATCTACATGAGCCACTCGTATCTATATCTGACCTGTGTTTCGACTACCGGTATCTTAGAATTTTTACATTATTTACATTAAGAAGTAAATAACATACACGTTCGATGATCTCAATATTTACTGTTATAATGACAGATGACAACGAAGCGACCCAGGCAACTTGTTTATTTATAGGGTCACCATGCAGTTTTGCGATGTGTTTGCTCTGCAAAGCTGAAACTCACCCGCCTGCTATTAGTCGGGAATTTATGATGTTGTTGTTGACCACCTTTCATTTTAACGGTCATCAGGAATGGGTATATCAAAAAATGATAACATATTAGTTATATATATATATTACCATGGTATATTGTAGAGCACTGTCGTCTTTCAACATCGTGTGCCGACACTGATATTGTTTTTAACTTTTGTTTTACAACACCCCGATCGCGTGGGGCAAACATTCGCAATAAAAAATAAAAATAAATAAAAAGTAAAAAAAAAGGAAAACGAGAAAAAAATGAGAAAAAGATAGTTCGTCGTCGTACGATAAAACCACTCGGCAATATCTGTTTCCATTTTCCCGTCCCGGTCTAATTCGAATAACACACACTCACAACCTATTCATGTCCTGCAACCGTGGTAGTCCTGCTATTATTGCTTACTGCTCTTGTGTTCGTTGCGTCGCGAGATAGCGGAGAGAAATGCGTGCAGCTATTATATGACTGTGATGTTTTAATATTTTAACGCAGTTGCGCTCGTGATTACGTCAAATGACGTTATTATCTAATGATTTGTGTACAACTGAGCGCAGTCGAAACGCCAAATCGGTAAACAATTTATGTTTTTTTTTTTTTTTTTTTCATTTTTCAGTCGACTTTAGAAATTTAAGACAACTGTTGTTTTGAATATCAGAGGGAAAAATTTGAATAATTATTAAGTTAATATAGCCATATCCTTTTACTAAACTTGATCCTACACCCAATGGTTCACAAAACATGATTCATGAACGATCATGGTTATCGTTTTCTCCGATCGCTCAATTAATTCATTTTGATTTAATATGTATTTACTGATTAATGACTTAAAATAATAGCAAGTTGGTCGAAAAAATGTAATTAAACAATATCCGATCATATTGATATATTATAATGGTTGAAAACAATAAAGTCAAGTTTAGCTCAATTTTTTTTTCGATTGTAAAATTTCATAATTTTAAAATATCACGTTGATTGGTAAAAATATATCCAATATTATATTGTAGACAAGCTCATCGATTTTCGTTAAAAAACATAACGAAAACGAATTAAATCAAAATATAATCTCCTAAATATTGTTATTTTATTAAAGCCGCGTGTATGTATATAATATATATTTATGAAATACAAACGTATACAGATGTTAATGTGGTGACTTATTGCATTATGATAATTTATAACAGCGTTTTACAAATACGAATATTTTTAAAACTGTAGTTAACCAAAAATATATTATAATATTAAGAATAATATTTTAACGTGGTATGAACAAAATTACAAAGGTTCATTCTGCCATCGGTCTTAACTTAATTCCCATCGGTGTGCTGTCATCATTTGTAAAACACAAAGAACCATCCCTCCAAAGCGACCATATTATTAATCCATTCATATAATTAAGACTATGTGAAATGACGGCTTAATTATACATGAAGAGTTAAATTTTAACATTTGCATTCACACTATATAAATTTATGTCACATCATTTGAGACAAAAATGTTTTATAATATTTTATTTGATGTATGTGCATAGTTTTAATAAAAAAACTAAATAATTTTAATAGAATTATGATTCATTTAAACTTTTCATTTCTTGCTTCTAATAATTTAAATAGCAGTTTCATCATGATGAAAAAGTTCATTTATCGTATTATTTTTAGACAATCATATTCAACTTTACTGAACAGTTATTTTAATAATTAATATGTTCATTAGATACTTAATAATACTCATGACGTTCAGATTTTATTGTTCATATATATAGCAAAATATACATTTTGATACTAGATTATGAAACTAAACCACTTATGCATAATATTAATGTATTTGTATCTGATTAATGCCCACCATATTAAGACTTAAATCACGACTCCCCAATTATAGTACTGCTTTTATGGATTGTTTTTCATAATTTTTTATAATAATTTAATTCAGACCGATTGGTCTACGTATTTTGAAAAAATACGTTTTAATAAATTTGAATTATTTTTAACCAATACCAATTTTATGTCATAAATAAAACTATTTGAAAATTGATCTAATTACCTATTAAATTAACGTCATAACTTCAGGATATTTAATGAAAGCAATAACAAAAATAAAATTATTTCGATGAATAATTTTTTATAAATCTGTGGTTAGTTCAACCTTGATTAGGCAAATCTAGTTATATATTTTTCAATTAATTGTTAAAATTAAATTGCTTCAACTAAATAATAACTTAAATCTATTTATTTATTCAAAGGCCAAACAAACATATAAAATTCATCTTTATGTACTGATATTCGTGAAATTCTATGAATTCTAATGAATTTTGTCATTGAAATCACTACAATGAACTACATAAAAATGTAATTTAATATGAATAATGACATTTATGATAAATATTTATTATTGTTAAAACGAGTAATCATATTCATATGCATTATTGTAGGTATATTATGTTACAAAGTTCTGCAAAATCTTATCGCAATTGATTTTACTGTTGAGTCACCAATATAATTTATAATTTGAGTAAAATCTCAAAATATAGTTTATATTTCTTTACTGTTTATACAATATGAAGTGAAAAAATAAAATACACATTCATCCGATGTTCCTTTAATCGTAAGAAAAGTACTACTTAGTTATTTGTATCAAGTTCAAGGTTCTATCAGTGATAGCATTTGAAGAGGAAAACATTTATAGAATATATAAATTGATGAAGAACAAAAATTTAGATTATTAGATTAATTTAGATATAAATATTATTCAATTAGATAGGTATATATATACGATTTAAGAATTATAATATAGATATAGATTCTAAGACATTCGAATGAAATCGTATCTTATAGATATTATAATTGAAATTATAGGTATTATAAATAAAAAATAAAAATATATTAATTTAACTCAAAATACAGATTTGAGTACAATTATAATTTACAAAATAATACACTGCAATGGTTTTTTTTTTGAAATACCTAATTAAATTATCTAGTCACGAGGAAATTGTTTTTTTTTTTATTAACTATGTCATATATTTTTTTTTATACATTTACATATACTTATTTCATATATTTAAATAATGAATACATGTTTATATAACAAACTTAATTTACCATTGACGTTTAAAGAAAACGTTAAAATTGAAAATAATATAAAATAAAATTTTAAATTCTAAAACCTTGACAAAATATCAAGATTTACGAATTAACAATAATAAAAAAGCTGTTAAATCTTATTATGAACAATGGAGAACATTAGTGTAATTGCATTACACAAAAATAATACCTACACAATATAAAAGCGGTAAATTTAGAATTTAATGAATTTATTGTTAGCAATAGGTTTTGATGTAAAAACTGTCACTTTTTTTAATTATTATTTTTTTACCATTGGTTATGTATTTAATATTTAATGGTGTCATTGAGACACTATATGAATGCTTGTAACAAACTAAATTTCAACGGAGACAGAGTATAAATGATATCAGTATGCATCTGACCGGTGACGGTATCAAAAAGTAAGTATACTAGATAGCGGTCTGTTAACAAACGTTTCTGAACGTTTCACCGTCCGAAATTAGGTGTTTACGTTTGGTATCTGAATGGTGTTTTCCATTCAGCAGTGTATTACGGACCTTATAATAGTTGAAAATGGAAAATCACTAGATACTAGATACTTTAAGAATACGCCTTTACTGTAAAGAAGCAGAAAATCTGGAAAAGTTTTCGATACTCGACAAAAATTCTATATTACAGAACATCACTTATTGAATTCGACGTTCTTGAAAAGACATCCTTACACGTAATTATTTTCTTACTTCTACGTATGCTACGGTCAATTATAATATTTTGTTTTTCTCGTGTTCCATATTATAATACCACTGTTATAAATATTTATTATAAAAAACGACGTTTGCTATCCATATAAAAATCATGTCATAACTCACTCATTAATATTATATACTATAAAATATATAAACATTATTTATTTCCCTACATCGTAACCAGTATCATATTTTGGATGGCGAGAGGGGGAATGATAATATAGGCAACACCCCTAAGAACTATTTTTTTTCTTATCACAAGCCATATGGTTTATGTAATTGATAATGTTATGTCAAAATAAAACGATCGCATTGCCATATGACAAAATTGATAGATGCTCTAGGTAAGTGGCCGTAAATATCGTTTTTTTTTTTTTTTTTTGTACATTACTATTCTCAATTATTACTTTTTATAATTACAACATAAAATGTATTTTGTTTAGGTATAATTAAGTGAGTGTTTTCGTAAACCCTTTTTAAAGTACCCCCCTCTCACTAGCTCGAGATGAACTTTCAAATACGCCACTGGTACTGTTATAATTCATATGACTGATATATTTTTTATCCTAATCCATATTTGTTTTTTATACATCATCGAGGTAACAAAAATAGTTCGCGTATTCGTCTATCCACTGAATGCTGTAAATCCGTTGAACCTTGTTAGATTTCGAAGGAAAAATATATAACAATATTATAATTATCCGAAAACTACTTAACAAATTGTTTTTTCGTTCATAAGTGTCAATTGGAATCGTTTGAAAAAAAAAACATTGTCATTGACCTTTTGTAAATTAAGCATTAATTTTTTGTTTACCATTATGGTTTTTATTTTTTTATGAAATGTTAAGTTTTTAAATTTTTAATTTTTAATTAAGGGTTATTTTTGATATTTTAAAGAACTATTGCAAATAATTCTAAATGGTCACTTACGATGTGGATTTAAAAATCCCTATGGTCTGTAACGGTCATACTATTTCTTTATATTCAATGATAAATTATTATTTAAATTATTAAAAATAGTATATTTAAATCAAATAATTTAAATAATAATTTATCATTGAGTATAAAAAAATAGTATAATCGTCACAGACCATAGGGATTTTTAAATCCACATCGTAAGTGACCATTTAGAATTATTTACAATAGTTCTTTAAAATATCAAAAATAACCCTTAATTAAAATTCTACTTCAACATATATTGAAAGAAAATAATTATAGTATTAGAAAATAAATCGTCAATATTTTTTATACTGTAAATAAAAAGTGGTATATTGGATACGGTATAAGATGGTAACTATAATATGTTAATTTTAACTCAATAAGCCTTTTTATTAAATTTTAAAACACATAATAATAATAATAATAATATACTTAGTAAATGTGTACGCTAATGCTTAGATCTAGAACGTCTAAATGTTTGATTTCGTCGACGAAATATTTGACTTAACTTTTATTTTCAAGATCTGCGAGTTAGACCACTATCACCAGGAACATAAATTAATATTTAGATTTCTTGATCATTCAATTTTATAGGTTTGCTCATACTACAACTAAAACATGAATGTATAAAATAAGTATTATATTATATTCACTGTTACTCTGGTAACTAATATTTTCATAATTAATTTAGGTCCTTTATTCTATAATATATGTTTACCAACATATAATTTATATTAGAGACATTTTGAATTTAATATCAGTACCTACTTATAATATCTCACTTGACATTGTATTTTGTGACGCTATACAAACACAAGCTCTCGATTAAGATATTCTGCATTAATAAACTAGATTACTATTAATATGAAATTATAATTTACATTTGAATTAGCATAAAAAACTAAATTATATTATAACATGCAAATAATAGTGTACATTCTAAAATAATAGTAATTTTTATTTATGAAGATATAAAAATATAATATTAAAATGTAATATAATTTTCTTTATTGATCAAGTATTATTCCACTTGAATCGGAAAACTAAGGAACGAGAATACTTATATATGTCTTGAATTCCAAATGGGAAAAATTGAAGACATACAACTGTTATAAAATAAATTTCTTTGTAATTATATTATTTTAAACAATTCATGCTAAAATCAGTTAAAGTATGAGAATTACAATTCTGAAAGTAGCAGTTGAAACATTATGCTTTATAACGTCCAAATGCTTACCGGGATTATTGCAATAACTGAAAATCAACCAAGTAGATAGAAAATATATTCTTCTGAAAGCTGTCCGAGAAACAAAACTTCGTGAAAATTCAATTGCAAAATTAAACATAATTTTATAGCAATTTCGTTTGTCATTCATGTTAGGTACAATAAAATTAATCAAGTCAGTGACGGAGCTAAGGGTGTGCAAGCAGTGCGGTGGCACAGGGCCCCGCGCTTCCTGGGGCCCTTCAGTTAACAAAAATCCAAGAAAAAATCTGTAGTTAATTCACGATTTACTATGAAAAATCGGGGCCCCGGAGTAAAATTTACAAGTATGAACTCAAACATAGTTTATTATTGTCAAATACTTAAAATTAAATTTTACCTTGAAGTAATCGTAATCTTGGACATGCTAGATAACGATTAAACATTACGCCGATAGCACGTAGTGAATTGTTAACAGAAAAAAAAAATAATTAACATAATTGTAAAATCATAAGACCTTTCGCTTCACTCAGAATTTAAAATATTTTTATAATAAATTTGTACTTCTTGAGAACACTTAGTCATAATTTTCTAAATAATAACCAAACATTTTTTATTGATAAGAAAATAAAGAAAATGGTAATTTTTATTTGTATTATAAGGTGATAACGCTTTTCTTACATTTTTTGAGCATTTGATTGAAGACTTCAGTCAGTAAAAAGTAGATAAGTTTATTTTTGAAACCATATGTAACTATAACTGTAATGTTAATACACATTCATGCTGTACCTTATGCTAATATTATATTTTATTCTTAATCTATTTAAATTTTTGTTTTATTTATAGATTTTTCAAACATCCCAACAGGTATTTTATTGAAATTAATTAATTATATACATGAAAAAACAAACTACTCTTTGAATAAAAAAAAAAACTGTAAGGCATTATAGGTTGTATATGCAACCTACAATCGTTAAACAGTGGTAATGATGAAAATCAGTTCTAAAAAGCATTATAAATGCATAATTTTGCACCTAATTAAAAAAAAATGAATACCCCCAATACGGTAGTAGGGGCCTCTCAAATCATAGGCCACACAGAGCCTCGCGGTGACTAGAACCATAACTGAATAAAGTTATAATTAAGTAACAACTTTTTTTACTTGAATTGAAAATAACCTATTATTAATTATTAAATAACGAATTATTACAATATAGAATATTTTTTCTTAAAACTAAATCCAATATAAAGGGAATCATACTCGTGCATATGTGTGTGAACTCGATGTGAACACTTCAATTCTAGTTAATTATTATTGAATAAAAATTGATTTGTTTTATTCTTTTCATTTTGGTATAATAATAATGTCATGATAAAATTGCTATATTTTTATTCTGCGAATCAACATCCAAATTTTATTTTTGAATTTTATAATGTCACAGTCAATAAATTATATATATATATATAAATATATGTATGTACGTATATACAACTATATTGACGACTAAATGCGATATCAACCGTATTCCGCTATATAATGTCATACCAGAATCTTCAATGAAATTACATTAAATAGTAAAATATTAATTTTAATTTTAAATATTTTTAATAATTTTACCAGCACTAATCTTTAATAACTCTTCAATTGTAAAAATAACGGGCTTATATGTATATTACAAGTCTACTTATATAATAAATATAATATAATTCGTAATACATTGATACAACAAAACGTGTGCATTCGAAATTTTAATAAAATTGAATTAACTGTTCTTATCATTTTGTAATGTATTATATCTTAAACTTACTTTAGTTTACTTTCCTTAATTGTGTAAATTAATTAATTGCATTTAACTAAGAGTTTTTAAATGATTTCAATGTATATATGATTGAAAAATAAGTTTACTAAACAAAACTTATTATTTTAACTTGTTCACCTTCACTTCAGTCTAATAAATTTAATACAAAAGCTATACAAATTTTAATAATGTATTATTAATGATAAAATATTCAGTTATTTTTTATTTGGTTATTTTATTAGTATTTTATTAGTTAATTACTTTTATATAGATATCTATATCATAAAAAGCACAATTATATTTTAACTTAAGCCAACCAATTATGTAAATATAGGTACCATTACGACCAATATAACATTTAATTTAGTCTATAAACTAATAGATAATAATAGTAAACATTAATTAATCATGAAAATGGGTAAATGAATGTTGTTTAAATGTTTTAAAATTTAATATTATTTAATAATTTAATTCATATTCAATACACATATTTGCATTAAATTCTTATTTTTAAAAATACTTGTAAAAGTATTTTAATTTTGTTTTTTTTTTCTTTTAGTTAAATAAAAATAGTAACTTTTAAATTATATTGAAAAAGTATTTTAAGTATTTCATAGATATTATGTTAGTTGATTTTTTTTTTTTTTTTAGAAAAAATGAAAATAAAGTTTTCGCAGAATCATTTTATTGCACACTAGCTGAATTACCCGTCGTTACCGGGTTTAAGTATATAAATGTATGTAACCTGCCAAGATTAAATTTTGTTAAATCTATTGAAATTTAAATTAATTAAGATTTTTGAATAATCTGTATATATAAAACAGTAAGCTGATTGACTGCTAGCAACGCACAGCTCAAACCATTGGACGGATCTGGCTGAAATTTGGCATACAGATAGCTATTATGATGTAGACGTGCGCTAAGAAATGATTTTTCGAAATTTTGAATTTAAAGGGTTGAAATCGGTTAAATATTTTTTGACCCGGTCGATAACTGCGCTATTGAAAATGAATTATATTAAATAAAACTCGTAAAAAATTATTAAAAAACTATTAAAAACTATTTAAAAACTATTCATTTTATTTTTGGTAGTAAATGACGGGTATTGCATAAATATTAAACAAAAATATCCCGCAACAGGTGCCAAAACAAATAAGAATGTTAGTTCAAAAAATGATTATGCATATCGGTTGATGATTAGACGCGATCAGGACTAAGTTATTTTACGATGCATAAGCTTTATCAACCATTCATGGTCGAAATATATATAAAGATAGATAGCGAACGATTTCGATACTTCGATATCTGTATGCCAAATTTCAGCCAGATCCGTCCAATGGTTTGAGCTGTGAGTTGATAGCAGTCAATCAGCTTACTGTTTTATATATACAGAAGATTATGAAGGAATTGGAAATAATTATTTTGGATATCTTCAATAATAATAAAAAATCTTTTTTATTTCAAAGATTTTTTTTTTTTTTTTAAATATTTGTAATTATTTAATTAAACAAATATGAAAATATAATTTATTATTACTACTATTTACTTAGGAAATGATATTGTATGATTTCGAAGTTAAATTACATTTTTTATGACACAATAATGTATATTTTAATGTCTATCCATGTATGGTTGGTAAACGAAAGCAGACCTTTTGAAATTAAAAAAAAAAATAAAAAATTAAAAACATTTATAAAAGCTTTCCTCTTTCTAAGACAATATACTCGTATATTGTAGTATATTCCAATTAATTTGAATATTGTTTATTTTATTTAAAAATATATATATATAAATTAAATAATACTTATACCTAAGGTTTATTTGAACGTATTTTTCAGAATAATAATCAAATTCAAAGTTGAACTTCTTTGATAAAGAGGAATTTCTTGTTATTTAAATATGAGTTCGTGGCATTCAAACGACAATCGTGCTTTTATCTCTAATGGTGTAAGACCTACTCAAAGTAATTTACGAGTATATAATAGGCGATAAAAGAATATAGCATAATAGATTATTTCATACATGACTTCGACTTCGACCTAACACTGAGAGTTGGTGTAACAATTCTTCAATATTCCATCTGTATTAAGGATTATAGCAAGAGTAAACAATCATAAATTGTAAATATTGTTCCATAACATTTTCGAGAATAAAAACAACAGTGTAAAGTTTAATCAATCAAATTTATTTTTTCGTTATATTTATCTACCGTAGTGAATAAGTAGATAGTGAATGTAATACTTTGTAACACTTAACAAAGATTCCGCTGAAAATTAACATTATTATTTTCCTTATTGACGAGGTTAGGTAGTTACTTTCGACTTCTACACGGATGTACACACAATATTAATGACACTGTGAATATCAAACTTTTTTATTTTTTACAATTATTCTCCTGTAGTACGTCGTACTGTGCATACGTCCCTGATTATGGTATCCAGTTGTATGTTCATACATAATGTACTAATGTATAACCATTTATATGAATATAGTTATTTTACATATTATTATAATCATTGAGTCGTTATTACCTTTGCTAAATACCTAAATCCAAAATTTTTCTTTGTGGTTTAAAAAAAATACAAAAAAAAAAAAAACAAGATCATCAAAATTTTATCTAAACTGTATAAAAATACACTATATTACACAACAATACACTAGTTAACTAAAATTAATACGTAAAAGTTTGCCAATATACCAATGTCACAATTTTTGATATGCTTAACTATTTCACTATTCGCAATAAAATGTTGTTGGGTATAGGATAATTATATATTCACATTTTCCAGAACCCTAAACTTGTCGTGTGTTACATTATTTATTATGGTTTTATATAAATAGTAGGTACGATAAGGATTAAGTCAACTGAACTTTATTTACACAAATTCAAAGAGTACAAAACGGCTATAATCAATATATTTGACTTATAACGTACAACAAACCATGAACCTCGGATTAAATTGAAATGCACATAGAAATAAAATATGAAATATTATAAAAGAATGAATAATTCCACGTATCACAAATTATGTGTAGACATATTTTAGGGTCTCGTTTAATATATTTGACTAATTTACACTGTGTACTACGTATTTATTTATTTCGTTGATACACATCTGATGCTTATAATTAATGTAAGATAATTTGTGTATTGTCAAGGGAATATAAACTCTGCCTCTTTGAAAAAATAAAATAAGATCAATTGCTACAGTTGAAACACCAAGGGTTTTTCGTATAAAGACAGTATAAATAAAAATGAAATACGTAACTAAAAATTATAAATGTGTATATTTTGTACAGAATTAGTGAAAAACAAAATATCTACCTACTTACTTTATTTGTGGAAAATTATAGTTTTTAAAAATGTTCTTAAAAAATTAAAAACAGACTCAGTTTGAGTTTTATTTTTCCAAATCATTGTTAGTAAAATGTAGCATAGAAAACATTATATCATAATTCAAAACTTAAGTAAATATTAACGTAATTAATAATCATAGTAATTATTTCAAACGTAAAAATAATACAATTAATATTAATAATTGTAGATGCAACATTGAATTTATCAAATAAGCAAAATCATTATCCAATAATCTTGAATATAAACCTACAATAACATTATATACCGATTAGCATAAAAGTAAAATGTTATCTAATCTAATGGTTTATATCTCATAATATTGTTCAGTCACCACAAAAAACGAATAAAAGGAACTAAACAGATTTTAATCTTAGCAAATATTCAAATGTAACATATTTCATAATATTAAAATTATAAAAGATGTTAGCGAATAAAGAAGCAATCAAGAACCATGTATTTGTCACTTTGCGAACACAATTTAATTATACAGTATCATAATTTTATAATATTCCTGTTTTTAAATGACACTTGTATTCTAAATTTATAAATAAAATATTTCATTATTAAATTATCAGATAAACACTAGCGCTTTTGCGGAAGTTTTAACCTTCGGTTGTTTCGTAATGCACACACCATGTTACTTTACCCCAAAATATCGCTTAGATGCAATATTACATTCTATCAGTTGATAAATTATTTAATATGCATACGGATATAATAATAATATACATTTTAATAAATACTCTCACATAAATTTTAAAGCTTAGAACTTTTAAATTCTTAAGCACATTATTTGTACATATGTATAGTACTCAAAAATTAATCCAATAACATTTCAATAGAACTAAAAATTTTAAAAATTTAAAAAAAATGTTATATCATAAAAGCATTTTATATTGTTACTTTTTGATTTTATTTTTTTGAATTGTATAGATATAAAATAATGAAAAATTTTAAAATTTTAGTGACATCTAGTAATCTTTTAATCTCTTATTTGAAAATACTTCCAGTTGAAATTGTGTATTTCTTAGTCACTAGATAGCGCTAGCTTAATTAATGACTACATTTTATGAAAACTGAACTAATGTTTTAGTTATTTTTATTATTATTGAAATTAAATTTAAATTTTGAAAAAAAACCAATCACGTGAACGTACAAAAATGTCCAATATACAAAGTAATTTCAAATTAGGCACCCCGGAATAAATATTTTATGCCCCCGGGTTTTCCGGTGGTAATAAATTATAGAAATATTTAATTTTTATATTACTTAAAAATAGATTTAATATTGATAACATTTCGAATAGAGTTTCCTACATCTTCGATTTTAAAGCTATTTCCGTAACTGGAGTTGAAGGATGTAGGTTTCTGATGACTATTCTTATTAGTTTGTTAATTTGGAGTTGGGAAGGGTGATATTATGTATTGATACCTTTTAGGAAATTAATTTTCTGTAACTATCGAAATTATTTGTTTGTATTTTCAGATGATTTGAGACAGTTTACAGGTAAATGTATCTGAGCCTATCTCATTTATAGAACTATTTCTTAAATGTAAGAAGTCAAGGACACCCTTAACGAGTACAGATAGATGCAGGATAACCTTTGGTACATCATTAGTGGTATGTGTTTGCGCCTGATTTTGCAAGTCTGATAACCCATCAGTATCGTTATCGTCGAGAACAATAAATTCGAATTCATGTGATGTGAGAACGGTGTAAGGGTTACGTTAGTGTAACGATTTTCTTTGATTTATTTATATCTGTTATTATAGGCGATTGTGGTGGTGATTCAGATAAAGCACGCTTGTTAGATAAATTAATATTATCGCTTGATTTAACAATTTTATTGTTGACTATTTTAATTTGAGATACAGTTTTTGCGATTTGATTAGATGACATTTCTACGCTAACTTATAAATAGTCCAAGAGTCACCGAATGCGACGGTGCTTGAGGCTATTTGTGTAAGCATCGTACTTTGTATAAAGTGAAAATATTTAAAATATTTAATATAAAGCACATAAATATTATATAAAATATTAGTACACTCAAGAATGTTAAGGAAGTAGTATTAACAATTCAGAAGACACTAGTAAGAACATATTCCATTGGATTGTGATACAGATGCGAACATATTCACCGAGCGTCGAATAAATACTTGCGCACTGTCGGACTGTCTACGCGGGAGTAGTTGATCATTTAAAAAAAAGTTCTAAAATTCTGGTGAAAAAAAAATGTATTTGCTGTATTATGACATTCGAATAATATAAATAAATATATTGGTGAATTTCGTAAATTTTATAAGCAAATTGTTAGTATATAAGTCATTTGGTTTACAGGTTATTGTTGAGTAATAGAGTAAATATTTATTGTTTATTTAAAATAGTTAGTAGTTATCGTAACTGAGTAATTCTATTGTATTATAGCTATTTTAAATATGTATGAATGTATGTGCTAACGAGAATAAAACGGTATTGTCTATTGAAATCGATTATTCAGAATGTAATAAATCAAATATTATGTTATAAAAACGGTTATAAATGTATAATATACTTAATTTGCTTTTTGCATGATTATTGCATCATGTATTGTTACGTTTTAAAAAAAACAATAATTGTTTATGTATGGATATTTGAGTTATCCGTAAAAAACGAATAATCTCACAATTTATAATAGTCATTACATATAGTACCGAACAGAAAAGGAAAATCAATTAAAAATATCATATTTACTCATTACTTTAATAGTAATTTCAAATAATACTTAAAGTTGGACTTTAACTATTACCTAATTAGTGTTATGACTACCACGACCTATATCATAAATTACTAAAGAAATAACAAGTTTCTTACAAATTATAGGTAAATGTATAAAAAAAAAAACTGCATCATTTTTTGTACTTGCCTTTAATTACATTTTTATTTTCTCAATCTAACAATTTATATTAATATTCATAATTAATAATTCATTGTCATACAGCTTTTATTTTTATTTTTTTAAACAAATCGAAAATGTTTTCAATCAAGATATTTAAAATCAGCTGACTACCAATAAAACTAACTATGCCAATAACTTGTAGTATTAATGCTATTATTTATTTTGTAAAAATTATTATTTCTTTGAACACCACTTAAAACATCATTATTTCTTTAGAAATATAGATATAATAGAAATTATGTAAATCAGTTTAATTTTTAATATTTAAAAAAAACATATACATAAGGTACTTAGAATATTGTAAAACTTTTTATGAGCCAATAATAATATTTTATGTTTCAGGACGCCTCCAGAAATTTTTCACCCAGATGTAACAACTTTTAACACTTTAAACAAGAAAGACAAGAGTTAAAGATACCAAAAATATTCTTATTTTTAGTTTCGTTATGATTAATTTTCTAGTAAATTATTTACATTCTCCTTTATACCAAGAAAAGTATAAGAAACTTCATACTTATTAACTTATTCACCACAAGCTCTTTTTTTCATCAAACATTCGCTCTGTACTTGATAACATAATAATTAAATTTAAAAGTCAATATTAAATCATTGACAACATATATGAACCCCGTAATTAAATAATTAATTACAATTATTTAGTGTGTTTGATATCTGTAGGTTATGCTCAAAATCAAGTGATCGTACACTAGACCTAGCTGGTAAAAAAAAAAAATCCATATGTTAGTTCCTAAATTGTCGAAAAATGATATGTGTAAGTTCCTACACGGTAAATAAAAAGGTATATGTGTGGTTATTATTATGAGTACCTCATTGGAGGTACCTACTATTTAAATTCTTTTTCAAAAATAAAAATAAAATATATTTAAATTACGAAGTATCATAAAATACTACACCCACATTTTGATTCTCTTCTGTTTGGTAACAATAACAAAGAAAAAAAACTATTTATCAAACTCTTTAGGAATTGTAGCAATTATATTAAATTATTATATTCAAACTAAACATTTAATCAAAATTATATTATATAAACTTTCAATAAGTATATATCACAGTTCATAAATTCTAATAAGTATTTTTTTTATGACCACAACAGATTTTATGTCCACGCAGCCAACCATTGATTACACTCTGGGGAGGATTTAGAGGGGGGGGGTGTTCAGGAGGTCAGCTGACCTACAGTTAATATTTGTTGACAAAATTGGCCTCTTGAAGACGTCTTATATTTTCAAATTAATAAACTTAAAAAACACATATTATACGATCATGCTGTGTTTTTTGTTTCAAGGTATACATTTATAATCCAGTGTCAACCCACATAAGTGGCCTCTTGAAATAGTCTAACCAGCAGTTTTCTAACTGTGAATCCGCCCTTGATTGCACTACCGTAAGCATTTCAACGGTGTAGCATAAAGAATGTTTACAATATCATATGAAACAGTTTTTATGGTATAATATCAGTATTTTAAATATTCTCTAAATGAAAAATATATTAGTACATGGACTCAGATACAATCATTGTGGTTAAAGGTTTATTTTTGGAGCTAAATAAATATTTTTATCTCCAAATATTTGGAATACAAAATCAGTATTTTAACTACCTACCTATCGCAGACCATTGTAACGACTATCGATAGTTATTAACATGGAAAAATAATTAAGAATTATAAAATTTCTTTTACAGCCTTTAAGAAAAGATAATTAATAGTTGGTAATTCTCTTTTTTACTAATTTTTATTGATAATTCTGAGGTTAACGACTAATAAAATATAAGTTGTAATTTTAAATACATCGATTCCCTTCCGATCACAAGTATACCTAAAGTCCAAAGTATACCACATCGCAAACAATACTACATAGTTATTTTAAATGGCAAACTAAATCAAATAACATTTAATATTAAAGTTCGACAGTATACTATTAGGTAAACAGCGGAAATCGATGAGTTGGTAACTATGATACTTGTAATCCAAGTGGTTCAAAGCCTATATGTATGTGTAACTCGTAATAAAATCGTCGAACCGACCACTACACTACTTTGATCGATAAGTATTTAACGAACTGACAGAGTAAAATGTTACAAGTGCGATAGTACGCACGTAGTACGTCGAACATCATTCGGAATCAGAAACCTGGAGACAATATTGTTATATCGAATTCATTTTAAACGGGAAACAACGCCGTTTCCATTCGTAGTTCGACGCATCGCATGGCCTTTGTAGGTCAAGTTATTCGTTACAATTAGTTATCAAAACTAGGGCTCTCGATTTGGTACGTGTATACAAGTATACACGTAGTCCGAACATTAAATAATAATATGTAGGAATACCCGTGTATTTAATTACACGTGTGTTCAAAGTTCGTGTTACACGTGTATTAAAAGTTCATATACCCGTGTATTATATTGTAAATATAATGTGTAAATATTCAAAATGTAAAAAACTAATTATAGGTACTTTTTTATATTTTGTCATTGATAAAGAATTGTTTCTGGTCATGAATTTGATAAATATATATATATATATATATTTATAATTATTAGAAAATACGAAATTTATTATTCATATTATTATGTATGAATCTAATTTAAGACTTATTAAAAGAATCGGTTTGGTCGTATTTATAAGTTATTTTTATAGCATTTTTACTGTAAAATATATTATAATACAGTCGTATAAATAAAACTCAAATGAATAGTTATTTATTTATTATTAAAAAAGTTTCTTTTTTAAAAATTAAAATTAAATTTGTGTTTACTTTATGTAAACAACAATGTGGGAGGGGCACATGGGGCACGTGCTCCTGTTACCCATCCTTGTATCCAACGCTGATCATAACGTACGGACTTTTAACACTCGAGTACATGGACTCTAAATACACGTGTACACGTGTGTTTTAATAACACGCACTTTAGCACCGTTTCTATAAAAACACGTACGGAATGTGTTCTTAAATACACGTGAAATAGAGACTCTTAATTATAACGTATTGCGGCACCACATTACAGATTATAATATTTTCGATGCACCGATCGTACTGCGAATTACAGTGCACATACGGGTGCAGGATCGAGGTCATGATAATCTTTTTTCTTTCGTATGACGTCATTTCGATGATTACGCAGCCCCCCCCCCCCCAATAGTGTCCACCGTCGAAACCCCTTGTCGAAACCCGGTGGCGATAAAAATTGCCCGTACAGTGGCGTACATTGTAGTAACTATACGCGCATAAAACGGTGCGGACCAGCACCCTCACCACGAGCACCCCATGTTTCATTCACAACGCGTGTACGCGCGCGTGCACGCGCGCACGCTGTACAATACTATTTTTTCCCCTACCGAGTGACGAGCGCGCGCGAACGCGATCTCCCGCGGAACGGCTGCGCCGAATTATCGATTTGCGAGTAACGTTAGTGACAACGCGGACGCTTACGCACCAGGTCTACTCAATAATGTGGGCCGTTGTTCGAAAATAAAACGCCGAACTGTTTACGGTCTGTTGATGCGGCACGACACACGTATTCTCAGCAAGTATGTCTGTAATTTTTTTTTAGTCGTAAAAATGAACCCGATTAGATTGATGTTAATTTCTTCGTCGCACGGTGTGTCGATGTTAAACATTCTGTATCCGTTCATATCGAACTGTTCAGAAAACTTGTCAGAAAACGTTTTATTCTCTTTGCCCTTTTAATATAATTTAAATCGTGCGTACATTTCTATTCGTTTGGTGCATTTACATTAAATGTTCGACCATTTTCAATTTTAAGTACAAATAATTGTTTACGGATTAACGACAGTTCGACACAAATGTAAACAATACACTGTTGAGTACAATTGTTTTTGTATTGAACTATTATATCATATAAAGTAAAGAATATAAATTATATTCCAGTTTGTTTTCGTAACATTTTAATATGTATTACTATGCGGAATGACTAAAATATCAGTTTTATTTTTTTTTAGAATATTTGTTGATAATAATAGGCGAACCTGAGAACATATTACATTACACTCAAGGGTCTTGTGTTAATTGTAATCGTAGCATTAATATTTTGAACTTCTGCATGATGTAAAAACATTTAACTATCGGAACGATGTCAGGTTTGTTACACTGTTTTAATTAGTTAAATGTGTGACATTATAATATTAGTTAATTAATTAAAATTATGTGATTACGTTCGATTGTAGATATAAATTGTTAATATTTTTTTTATGTTTGTTATACAAGAGTATATAGGGTTTGGTAGCCTACCAGATATTGTACATCGAAAAACTGTCAAAAAAGGATTTGAATTCACTTTGATGGTAGTAGGAGAGTCTGGATTAGGAAAATCCACATTGATAAACACTTTATTTCTTAGTGATTTATACAAAGACCGAAAAGAATCAAATTACGGTATGCTTTTTTTGGAAATGTTTTAATAATTCTTAGGAGTTAAATTCAATCATCTCGTAATTTCATCAGTAGTTATTGTTTTAACATAGTTGATATCTTTTAGTAATACGTTTTTATGTTCGTGGGTGCATCAAATCTCTTAAATTATGTGGTTAATATAACATTACTATTAAAGATATTAAAGATAATATTATTATCATTTCAGAACCTCCCCAAACTGCTAAGGTCGAAAAAAAAACATTATGCATCGAAGAACAAGGCGTTAAGTTACGGCTGACCGTAGTAGACACGCCTGGTAAATATAATTTTATCAAATTTCTGATTATATTTTTAAAAACAAATAAAAAATAATGGTGAAAATATTTTGATTCAGGTTTTGGATCATCGTTAAGCAGCGAGGATTGTATTAGATCATGCTGTGAATATGTGGACGAACAATTTCGAGCATATTTCGCAGAAGAAAGCGGCGTTATTAGAAAGAATATTGTCGACAATCGTGTACACTGTTGTCTATACTTTATACCTGGACACTGTCACAAGTATACTATAAGAGTTTGTTTTATTGGCGTGATATGAGTAATCTAATGTATATTTTTATAGCTTAAGACCCATAGATATTGAGTTCATGCTAAACATTCACGAGAAAGTCAACGTTATACCAGTCATAAGCAAAGCAGATATGTTAACAGAAAGAGAAAAATCACGAGTTAAAAAACGAATAAATGATTCTATCAAAGAGCACGGAATTAAGGTGAGTTGAAAAATTATTAATTATTTGGGTCAAATAAATTTCAAGTACAAAGTATAAATTTTAATCGGAGAATATAAATATTGTTCAATTTAGGATTTAAAATATTCTATTTTCTATAAATTTATCACTTCTAACATTTACGAAAGTGTATAAAAAAAAACGATTAAAAATGTGTATCTAATTTAAGATAACTATTTTGACACTCATTTTTAATCGTATGGTATAATATACATGATCCCTATCTATTATGTAGAACTTATAACATTTGTAGAAATAAAAAGAACAAATATTTTATTTTTTTTTAATTATTATCATAATTTAACTATTTGATTCAAAATTTCGATCAAATATTTCAATTAAATTTATCTTAAATGTTCGTCATCCACGATTAACGAACAATAATTAGTATAATTAATAATTACCATAAGTGGTCCATCACTATTACAACTGACACATTTTTAAAACAAATAATGCCGATAACAGATTTTTTCTAACTTAAAAGTAGTTATATAATTCAGTGTTTTTAGTACCTGACATATCATTTTTTTTAAATACAATCACATTTTAAGGTATATCAATTACCCGATTGCGACAGTGATGAGGATGAAGATTTCAAACAGCAAGATAAAGAACTGAAATCATGTTTACCTTTTGCTGTTGTTGGGAGTAATACAATTCTAGAAGTTAACGGAAAAAAAATAAGAGGAAGGCAGTACGATTGGGGTTTAGTAGAAGGTATAGACTAAGTATTATAAACAAACAATTTAGTTGGTTTTTCGAATGTTAAATACAGTGAACGCAAATATTTATTTAAAATATGCAAGCAACTATAATTAAGAATAATCCATGAGTATATATTTCATACTTTCAGTGGATAATCCAGCTCATAGCGATTTCACTAAACTCCGAAACATGCTAATATCTACACATATGCACGATTTAAAAGAAGTTACTGAGGACGTGCATTATGAAAATTTCCGCACACAACTGATTTCAAAAATATCACAACAGGCGCTTAAAGATAGAGGGTGGGTATTTAGAAAAATGTATTCACTTTCTTTGCTTTATTATTATTTGAATATAGTTGATGAATAATTAGTTTGTGTAGGAAATTAAAAAGAGATTCCATACCAAAACTGCCACCCGCGCTTGATGAAACTGATATTTTATTGATACAAAAAGAAGAAGAAGTAAGTGGAATTCCTAACTATTTTGCAATATTAGCATCTCACAAACAAAATAAAAAAGCTATTTTTTAAAATGTTTTTGAAATTAATTTGTAATTTTTTAACATCGCTTTACTTTCAGTATAAACTGTATTTGAAACTTTTGGTTTTAAAAATATTAAAAAAAAATGTTAACTAATAATGATTTTAATTGATTTACTCAGAAACTAAAATTAAATATACTTTTAAAAGTCTTTAAAAGTAGCAAAACATAGTTTTGCTGAAAAAGGAAAAATGTAAATATTAATTTTATGAGTCACAATTGATGAAATATGAAATCATTTTTATAAAACAACATCTACTATAATGTTAAATATTGTCAGTATGTTTTTATCCGTGGTATTCCCCCATTGGGGTCGGGTGGACTGCATAATATATGCTATTTACTCTCTTAACGTTATTTCCATACAAATCGAGGGTAGACCGCGTAGATTTTCAACTTATTTAGAGAGAAAAAAATTTCGCTAAACCGAGATATTAAGCAATGGATTAGTGAATTAAAAATATTATATAAAACTAATTTTTGTAATAGAAAAATCTTATAAAACCAAATGTTCGAATTTTGTTTAGAAATTTTTTGATTGAGGTAATATGAAAATACGTATTTATATTTACAAACAAATCCTACAAAATTATTATTTATAAAATATATAGTACCTTCGTTCACAATTTAATGCCAATTGTAAAATAAATAATATTTGACTTGAAATATTTTTACTTAAAATTAAGATTCGCCGTATGCAAGACGTACTCATCCAAATGCAAGAGAAATTGAAGACTAACAGCGAAAAATGTAATCAAAACCTATACTTGACAGCTCAAAAATCGCTGGAAAATGAAAGCAAAAAAATTGAAAACGTAATTAACGTGTGACCTACTAAATATATTATAGTACCTAATTTAATATTTTTACTTTAGTAAAATCCTATAGAGGATAATTGTTGTAATCAATTGGTGTTCAACTTGAAAAAGTATTACGATTAATATTTTAAATTTTTTTAAATCTTTATCTGCTTTATAATTATTTTATTACGTTGTCATTTTATAGTTATGTAATGTACATAGGATGTACATGTATTAGTTATTGTACTGTGTAAAATTGTATCTATATTTATTTAAGACTTACCACTAACGGTAAGAAGAATTGGTTCAAAAATAGTATTTCATGATTTAACTTTTAAGATTGTTTAGAAATGTGTATCGTCATGAAATAAACTCTTGGTCGGTTACGAATGGATTTGTTTATTTTAGCGTTTACAACTTGAATATTAACAGTGCAGTAAAAATAGAAATACAATATCCTATTTTTTAATATTTTATTTGGTGGCTACATAACATACTATTTCTTTAGATATTTTCGCAGTATCATTTATAGTATATGGAAATAAAAATTATTCCATACGAGAATAATAAAATGTCAATTTTAACAGATTCTTATGCTTTCCAGTTCACATTTTTTTTTTTTTCGAGCAAGTAATAAATAGTTAGGTTTTAGAAGAAGAAAAACATTTCCCAAGTATATTAACGGTAAATGTTTCAATAGCTGTGGTCAATACTATTCATTGTAAATCATTGAACTTGTTATGTTTTATTTTATTTCTATTTTTTTTTTTTTTTTGCATCCTTTTGTTTTGTTTGGAAAATGACTCATACAATATATTATGCAATACATATATTGGGATATTCTAAACAAGAAAATGTTCCCAAACAATATTTTACTTTGTTAATATTGAATTATAAATTACCACTAATAGTATAACAAAAGATAAATTAAATCAATTTAAACACAGATGTATTTACCTACACTTAAAACTGTCACATACGCGTTGTTAGTAACTAATACACTTTTACCAAAACAATAACCAATATTAGCGATGATACATTTTAATAGGTCAAAATAATTGAATAACTAAGAGGAAAAAAAACTGTCAGATTTATCATTCTGCATAATGTAGCACATATTAATTCAACATTCACGGAAAAAATGATATAATATTTATCGACTAATAATTTTAAAATACTATCAATATTTCGTTTTAATTCACATGGGACTCATCATAAGCCTACTTGGAGAATACTTTTGATAGTAAGTATCGTTAGCATGTTCCCTCAAAATTAGATTTTTTGTTAATACAATAATTATAATATGTATATTTCCCATGTTTTTAATTTTACTTGGTGTTGTATTTTTTAAAACTCTAGGTCAAACATCGAAATTTCATTCATAGGTATTAAAAATAAAACTACAGTTTAGTTACTAATTTGTAAAAGATAAAAATAATACAAATAACCTGAAAAAAATGCGTATTGGATAATGAATTGCAGTTGTATGTCTTAGCATTCTTTACTTATTTTTACCTTTTAACATAACTTTTTTGAATAATTTTATCAAACCAATTCACTTTGAAAATGTCTGATATATCAACTGATATATACTGATGGTTGTACTCAATAATTTAAGCCCTTATGTATGATCAAATTTAACTTTGGTCTACTAATTGGATGATGTTCGATTTGGATGTAGATCCTTAAACTATATTCGAGTTTATAAAAAAGATATACAATCAATAAATAAATTTTAATCAAGAACTATGTTTTTATTCTAACATTCCGAAAGTAATGATATATCTAAATATTTGCATTATATAAACATGACGTACTCTATTATAGTATACATGATGTACCGTATCCTTGATTACATGAGTAATTTACAGATTGTTATACGTGCACGTGGCCAATATGTAGTGTATGGCGCATACCAACAGCACACTTGATACAGAGAAAAAGGATTTAAATTAGTGCATTAAATGAATGAACGAATGGTGCGTTACACATATGGCGTGTGGCGTCTGTCCAACTTTTGACAAAAACGCTTCAGTTGTTAGATATTATTATTTATTTCATTAATTTATTTTTATTTTCGAACGAACCTTAGGCTGGAAATTCGAATACAATCTTATTTGAAGACAACCACATTGATTGTTTTTACTAAAATATTTGCGATTTGATATTTTGTTCGATTGCATTGCACGTTCGCAATAGTCCGAACGATGTTGTAAACGTTGTGGCCAAGAATGACTTGTAGCCAGGAAGCATAACCTGGTGAACCGGAAAAACTCGAAACGGTTTTTTGGACACTAAGCCAGGAATCCAAAATATCATGACACTTTTTTACTCCATACTGTATGGTGATCATTCGGTATCGATGCGAACCAGTTGTTCAGTACACTTCGAATGTTATGTATAATATGAACACAACGAATTATAAATGTTATAAATACAAGTATAATATGGCAAACAAACTGATGAAAATAAAAATGAAAAAAATCGTTGTTTTCCAAAGTTGTTCGTATCACGCGCCGCAACAAAACGAAATCCAACGAATGGATTCACAGGCGTGGATTTAACTCATCGTTGGATTCCATACGTTCCACGAACAATTGAGTTACCGCGACTGGCAATTACGTTAAAGTGACGAGTCGGCAAACAAGGACCGATATCGCGGCCACGGCCACGATGGCCACGGCCCACGGATATCGGCCGCAATGCGGCCATCGCGGCCGGGAGAGCTTCAACAGCGCCGTGGCCGCCAGAGCGGTGACGCACCACTCGCACGTCACGTGCATGAGACACGCGGGCTTCAGATCGACGTATCCGTCCGCGGCCACGCCGTTCGTGGCCCGTTCCATGGTGACCAGCCTCTGACACAAAACCGTCGCAGTTGCCACAGCCAACGAGACCAATAGCACGTCCAACGTTACCAGCGTCCAGCGCGCCCGCCGGAAAACAAGCACCAGCAGACACGCGGCTACTGTTACCGCTAACGCAGTGACCGCAAACACTGTGAACACGTACGTGTCCCAGTCCGTGATCACCGACCTCACCGGCACCGTTTGCACCACCTGCGCCGAACGTTATCATTTCAGTAACGCGTACATCCTGACCGATCTCGGGCATATAACAAGAGCTCGAGGACGTGTTATGTCTCCATTTCACAAACAGGGCTTAAGTGGGGGGAAGAACGCAAGGGGGCTCAGTCCCTCTATCTCTCACAGCGCTTTTAAATCATACGAAATAAAACAGTTGAAAATTTAGCTTTGCAATTTAGTCATTTAGTGTTAAACAGTGTTCTAATAACAAAAATAACTAACATTAAATGTAAATTATAAATTACGTTGTAACGTATTCTTATATATACGTATTTTTAATTTAATTAATTTTATTTAATAATATTAACAATTTGATAGCGCGGCAAGTATCCTTATTATTAAAGGATGGGCTTGTTCACCGGGGACTATAAATTACAAAATCAAAAAAATAATTGTAATATTAATAGTCTATATAAAATTTAATATAATTAAATAATAGGTGGCCTACACAGCACACAAGAGTGTAAATTACAATAATGGTATGAATATTGCCTGTTTGGCACAATAAATAATAAATACAATACAATTTAAAAATATATATATAGTATTAAACTCCCTTCAACGGATTCACTATGCATAATAATAATAATATGCCTACGACGTCTAGGACCGTCCACCTCTACACGACAACGAAACGAATACGGTCGATCAATACTCATATGTGACTGTGTTCGATGGCGGATTTCATCCCACACGACTGCACCGGGGATGTGATTAATACAACAACTGATACAAAAATATTACAGCCCTTGCATACATGCGTCCTCAGAACAACATTCACAAACGACGAGAGACAGTTCTGCAGCGCAGGACGATGACACATGAATAAAAACCACTTTATTCGCAATACGTCGTCAAATGACTACTCTGGAACATGGTAACCTTAAATTAAAGGCAATGAAATTGCGCAGAACGACACTTACCGACCGACCGATAAGGACACAAAAACTGAAAACATGGTTTTAACAAGATGGCTGTATACCTACGAAGACGGACAAGATGAGATAAACGATGGTGCCGACGGCATTCACCACGAAAGCTACGGCCATCGGACGCCGTTTGAAGATAAAATGCCTCAGGTCACCATGATAATATGAAAACGATCGAACTTATGAAAATTTTGTGACACCGAGAGCACGACTTGGAAATTACGTAAGACATAACCGGAAAAACTTGAAAACATGGAATAATGAACACATTTACGCGCAATGATAACAATACGATCACGATCGTACGTGAAGACATATCGTCGTCGTCGACAACGGCCGCAACGCAACGCACCGCTACGCATCGCACAAAAATCATCATGACGAAGACAGCAATAGAATGTTTCCTTTTTTTTTTTTTGCAACACGAACATAATCTGTTTTTTCAAACAATAAGTAAGTAATTTACAAGTCTATACGTTTTTAAATCATACGAATAGTTTGCGGAGGAAATTTTTAACTAATAACATCTCATTATATATATAAATTTATAATTAATTACCTAGTAATTGTATAGAACTAAATGGAACGCTGAGAATGATATTTGGAATAGAGTCTCCCCCTGGCTCTTTCTCTTCACTTTAAACCCTGTTTACAAACGTACTACACAGCAAATGTACCGTTGAATACAACTAGTTTTGAGCTAGCTATTATCACGCGTAAGATTATGCACTGATTCTTGTGATAAGATCATTTAATTTTCCAGCCGTTTGTCAGATGATTTTTGTAATATTTTAAGTACTCATAAGACATAGAAATTAAGCATAGAAATAAAAAATATCGAAAAGAACCCATCATATTAACAAAATTAATGTTTTTTCCATTTAAAATAGATAATGCATTCGTTTTGTCGACTATTAAAGTCCACATCACGAAATTGGTTCTATTGAACGCAGATTTGCTACGTTGCAAGTTTACATGTTTGAAACACATTTATTTTCTTAATCTTATTCATCAAGGCAATCGTTGATTTTATAGTGTACCTAGACACTTAAAATGTACTTGCAATTGGCCGGGACTGAGAGTACAACAATTTAAACCGTTTATATGAGTACTTAAATTTTTAACCATAGTTATTTGATTATGTATTCCAAACAGATAAGCAAATCATACAAATATATTAATATATAATAATACTTTTATTAGGTCTTTCAATTGATTAACTAAAGTTAGTAGTGTTATTGATATTATTATAACTGAGTTAAATTTTTTATAATAATTTCAATTTAAACTCTTAATCTCAAGTGTTTTTTAATATTAATTTATGTTTGAACAAGCTGTGGTGTATACATCGATTAAATATATCTTAAAAGACGGATGATGTATTAATAAAAAATGTTTGTGTGAAAACCCAGCACGAATTCTTCAGTATCGATTTTTAACGACAATTTTACGTGTTTTGCGTATTATACACGTATCCAATGTAATATCTGTGATATGCACGTTCTCGAGTGGTTGCTATTATTATGTATTGCATGTATATACGAGTTGCGTGTACATACAGCTATTCAGAGCCATAAAAAAAATTAGTCATGACTTCTTATCAATGTAAAAAATAACCACTCTATATTTGTTCCAAACTTATATTTTATCTTCCCTTACCTTCTTCTCTCAGTTTCCCTGTTCCCCTTCTTCCCAACTTTTTTCCCGAAAATAACTTATTTTGTTTTTAAGAAAGTTCAATAAACAATTACAGTCGCATAATATACCTATAAATAATATCGTAATTGAGAACATTATACTTACATCTGTATTAATTGCATACAAAAATCCACAGTTGGTTGTCATACGTATCTCCATGACCGTCACCAAATCTGCGTCAGGAGTGAACATTTGAAAGTCAACGTATAACCGTCTGGTTTTTGCGTCCACCCATTTCAGTTTTAAATGCTCATCGAGTTTTGTTTTACTCTTAATAAAACCACCGCCCAAATACAGATGGTAACCAGCAGCATCGTCCAACATTGAATTTTCTACAGATTCATAACACGTATTAATTCATATTAATTTAACTAATAATAATAATTTATATAATATTATGATTAATAATTTTACTGGAAAAAAAAAAACTATTATTATTTGATTTTGAATGTATCCACGGAGTTGAAGAAGTATTGCTATTAGTCACGATATATTCTGTCCACCCGGGACCATAGGTCCCTGTGTCCTTACCACCGTTTGAATTTATACGTTGCTGTCGGAGTCTAATACTTCCTCCAATCAATCTACTATTGTACAAACCAAACCAACCTTTTTTATTATCTAGAAAGAGAACATTTATTAATCGATGGTACAATTAACATTTTTTGATGTGTGTCGTAATAATATTACATTTTATTATTTCAATTGTGTCATTAACAATAGGTAAGCCGTTGTAGAGTTCCAGTGAATGTAACGATTTTAATAACTTATATGATAACAATTTGTTTAAACTACAATTCAAACAAATTATAAATCGATAACAATTTTATGGAAAATATGTAATTTAAATTTTACTTGTTCAAAGCTACCAGGTGGTTATTATGTACGAGCATGTGTTTCATATATTTAGATGTTATTTGGTTGGCTATAAATTTTTCATTTTGATTTCCGAGACCATTTAAATTATAAAAAACAACACAGAGACGTTATGATAAAAATCAAAGAAATTGCCATGTCTTTGGCTGCATTTTTACAATCCGTTGAAACTTTTCTTCGTTTTCTTAAAATCTTGGAAAATAATAAAAGATTGATGATAAGTATAGTGTTAATGCATATAATATCAACGTCATATTACATCAATAACTTGGCTGGTAAATGGCGTGTAAAAGTATCTAAATCTTCGGTATTTCCTAATAGACCTTACATAATTGACGTCTTGTAAAAGCAACCGTGTTTTCTCTCTGTATTTACGTATCGATAAATTATATGTGTATGTCACGGATAGGTCCTAAAAAAATTATTGCATTTCAACGACTTTATGCATTGTCAAGCCTGTCTGTTACGAATTTTGATTAAAAAAAATGTACTCTTTCTCTCTGAAAATATTTTGCCACTATAACACTAATCAATATGATTTTAAACGGTGTAAATATGAAAACGCCCTGAAATATTCCAATTGTTATTGACATAAGCCACTGAAAACTTTTTATCCGGCCAATTTTCAATCCATACAAAATAATAAAAAAACGATGTTATAGTACAAAATAAAGCAGAACAAGTCCTGAAAAATATATTTAGAAACGCTTAACATTTTATTTTTACATATCGTGTTTTTTATACGATCACAAAATATACGTACCACCCAAATATGAACCAATTATTCCATTTGCGTCTTTCCGTTATCGTTTCCGTGCTTACCGGATAGTATACATTTTTTAGAACCATTTGCTCAGTGATAAACGTCAACATTTTTTTTACCGTAGACTCTAAAATAAGACAGTTATAATTTAGTACATTTTTTTTTTCGATTTTACCTATGTTGTTATACTGTATACTAACGGTTAAGTTTATTCTCTACGATTGGATTTTTTTCGTATTGACATTTGAGGCTTATTATACTTTATTTTACTTAACTGTACTTGTCTACCACGTCTAAATATATAAATGTATATTTAAAACATTCGTTACTTGAAATGTAAACAGCTAGTTTTTTCCTTATTTTTTCTTACTCGAAGAATAAATGTACACCAAACGTTAATACCATCTGGACTAAGCCACTTTGTATCGCTATTATGAATTCCCTTAATTTTAATTCAAACTTTTGAAATTTTTCTTCGTCCGCTAAATAAAACATTAACAAATAATAATTTTCACGCCATTGTATTTTTCTCCCAACATTACTGTGTTTCATTTCGTAGAACATCAAACTGGTTAACATTATACTTAAAATAGCACATAATATAACGCTGAGTCTCTGACATCGGGTAATAGGAGATCTTGGATGGCTTGTATGTATAAACAATTAAATCGATAATCATATTTTTCACGTGTGTATAAAGTAAACAATAGTTTAACGTAAATATAAATTTAAATATATTCACCGTATGAGCACACTGGCCCATAAATGCTTTTCTCGCATTCCCGTCCCAACATACTCTTCTGCATATTTTTTCCAATTATAATTCAAATCTGTAGTGAGGTAAACGGTGTGCTCAATATTTTCAGTAGATCGGCTGAGTGCGAACCATCGATCAACTTCGAACACCCAAATGTTATTTGTTCTTATTTCTTTTACCATGATTCGTTGACAATACCAATCAGGACTCGTGCCGTAATTGTCATGCCATATATGAATGGACTTGATATCTCCCAGGCTTTGAGGTGAAAACAGTAAAAACCAATCGTCATTGGACCGTAACAGTGTTTGATAATTTGGACTATGGAGCCAATGAACCTAATATTAAATAAATTACAAATTTAAATTCATATTACATATTTTGTTGAACAATTTTGATCATGAAAAAATACATGTACGAATATCATTCAGAGTAAGAAGAATTATATTCTTAAAAAGTCATAGTATTAAGAAGTTTTAAAGAAACTATATTTTTTGAAGAAGGGGCATACATAAGGGGAAGGGTATTCAACCCCCTCTATCCCAGACATTTTAACGAATTAAAAAAAGTAATAATTTAATACTTTTACAAAATTTAAGTTTAGTATTATAAACATTTGCCAGGGTTATTTATATAATCTAATTGTATCTATTATCAATTCTCTATGTGTTATAAAATTAATTATTTCCAAAATTACATTTGAAGGTAGTAGAGGTAGCAAAAATATTTAATCCCCTCGAAAAAATGTTAATTCACGCCCCTTTTTTGAAGTACAATATTATCCAAGGTATTTATGTTGACAAACGAATAGCATATTATTTTTATGTTATATGTCATTATATGACTATTATAAATATTTCTCTTTCGATATTCTTATACTTACTCTACTATTACAAATACTTCCATTTAATTCAATGCAAACATTGGCAGTAGTTCCAGATCCAAGACCGTGACCTGTGTATATAGTCACTAAATACGCTTCATCTTCACCCGTGTAGTTGTCATCAAGAATAATTATACGACCCTGGAAACACAAAGAATTGTCGAGTAACAGTGTTAATTAGTTTTTAATGTTCTTACTATAAATATGTCTTTTTTTATCTTGAACACTGGACCAATATAATATAACGAAATAAATAATAAAAAACTACAATCACCAATATCAAACATATCATATTATTAGATATAGTGGAAAATAAATGAATTTCGTCGATAGGATTTAATAGGTAAGGCAGAACAAAAATAGAGCTGCTGAACAGTGAAAAATGATTAGTTAAGCAATATACATTTGCTTCATCAATCGAACTATTTAAACCAATCTCAAGTCCTTTTGATGACCAAATATCGCTTTTCCAATGTACACATCGCATGCAAACTATATTCATGTTGAATTTTACTTCATAAGCACTATCGTTATTGGTCTAGAAAAATAAAACGCATAAAAAGTTTGAAATAAAAATAATTGTATCATCCTAAATAACCTTTGGCTAATATTTTGTAATTTTACTTACCGTTACGTTTACAAATATACCAATATAATGAATATCGTTTTGATAGAGTTTATTTGTTTTAAACGTTAGGTATGTGTTCTCGGAAATTGTTGTCACGTACTGTTCATCACACATTAGTTCAAAATCGGGTCTTCGATTTCTAGTCCAAGTGACCTGTTTGTATAATATTTAATTATTATTAATATATATAATAATATATATTCTAAATATTGATGCCTCGTACAAATAAAATATGAGAAGGACTTTTGATCGTTATAAAAACGGCTCCGACTTCCAACGTGTCAATTCTAAACCCCAACACGGCTTTATCGAATTCAATCTCACGAGAACCAGCTGCAGGCACATGAATGGTATATTCTTCGTCGTCTGTATTCACAGGATCAGTTATGTTGAAATTTATTGATGCCAAAGAAGAGAATGTATGGAATAATCCTAAATATTTTCCATCGCGTTTATCGTAAGCTGACAAAGCGACATATTTTGCAATTGATTCGACGTAGATTGAATATCTTTTCAGCTCGGTCCAATGCCCAAATTTTTTATTGATTTCAAATATCTGCAAAATTACACACATTAAAAGTGTGATTCCTTAGAACGCGTCTGACGCGTACGACCGCCGAGTGCGTTTAGTGCGTTTAGTGCGTCGCACGACGGTTAACCGTATAGAGGCTGTCAAGACGTGGTCGCGTGCTCGTAATTTTTATTATTACAAATAAATATTCAATTGTATTAAATTATTATAATATTTAGTACTACATTAATTAAATATTAAAATGTCTTCAACCATTATGAAAAATGGATTTACTTCAGAATAAGATAGAACCTTAACTAAACTCGTTAGATTTCATCCATTATTTGATTTGAGGCACCCTTCATGTAAAAATCAAATGGTAAAAGAAAATGTGTGGAAATAAATTTCAAGCGAATTGAACAAACCGGGTATTTTGTAATTTTTAAAATTTTATGTGAGTAATAAGTGCAATAATATTCAGTCCGGTCTTTTGGTATATCTATAATAAAAAATATAATATAGGAAGATCTAATAGAATATAATATACGGGACAGCGTTTGGCTTGATTCATTTTCTCCATCAATTTAATAATATTATTCATAGAAACTGGAATATTACTATTGATTTTTATAAAAAGCACATGGTTATTTTATTTATTTGCTGATACGTACTTAGTATTGTCTTACCGGTGTTTATTTTAAACAGCGTACAACGACGTATGCATCTGAATAGTTAAGTTAATACTTGATATATCAAAATATGTGCTGCAAATCTGTTACGGCACGTTTTGTATTTCTAAATCCGCTATCAGTCGCGCGACCAAAATTAGCGCTGCTTACGAATTGCGTCCCGTATAAAAAGGTATAAAAAGGTATAATACTAATTGCGTCCCGGGTTTTTCTTGAGCACGTCTGAATTGCATCCCCATTACCTGTGATATCTTTAAAGTCGAAATTATTGGTTATTACTTATTATCAATTTATTATAGATTTAATAAAAACGATTACGTTAAAACTTTGATAATTTTATAGTGAGTTAATTTCTATAGACAAACACAATTAGTGCAGTGCAGTGTAAACGGTTCACTTATTCACATGTGTTACTTTTTTTTAAACCAAGTTTTCAACTTTTAACAATCACTATGGCGAGTGAAATGAAAACCATGTTTAGCGAAAAAACAAAGGGATTTATTTGTGATTGGTGCGTACAAATTTCGCTTCCACAAGTACTTAAAAAAAAATAATCTAGAACGGTGGTGTTGTTGTAAAAAAACCTGTACAGCTTATATTCATTTGAACTTCGATAATGAAGTAGTCAAAAAAGTTATTGATCATAGTCATAGTGAAGAAAACGAAATATTGAACCGTCAAATCGTGAGTAATCAATTAAAACGAAAAGCTATCGACGATATTTGCGAAAAACCAAGTAAAATCATTAGTCGCGAATTACTTACACATGATGTAGATACTTTAACTACATATGATTTACAATTGATCAGAAAAAATATGCATTATGCACGATCGTCTATTTTGCCCAAATTACCAAAAAAATTTGGAGGAACTTCAAACTTCATTAGACAATATGAGCGATTTCTTATAAACCAATCGTAGTGAAAACTTTTTGTTGGTAAATGATAAGGAATCGACTATCTTATTATTTTCTTGTAAAAGTAACTTAATGTTTTTAAGCAATGTTGATACAATTTTTGTTGACGGAACTTTCAAAAGTTGCCCAAGCCTTTTTACTCAAATCTTCACAGTTCATGGCTTACAAAATGATAAATATATACCACTATTATTTTTTCTACTTCCTGATAAGGAATTAAAAACCTACGAAAAGGCATTTTTCCACATTTTGTGTCTGAATGTAATAAAATCAATATTATATTTTCTCCAAAAAAAGTGTTTGCAGATTTTGAAAAAGCAATACATTTGGCTATTTTATCAGTTTGGCCTTCAATAACTCTGAAGGGATGCCGATTTCATTTGGGCCAAAGCTGGTATAGGAAAATACAATCAATTGGCTTAAGTTCTGAGTATAAAATTGACAGCGATTCAAGTAAATACTTGAAATATTTTTTTGGATTACCGTTTCTTCATCCCGACGAAGTGATCAACTGTTTCACAGACGATTTAATATCTATTAAACCGTTAGATGAAAAAATTGATATATTTAAAAAATTCGGGACACAATTAGTATGACCACCAAAAAAACCCGGGACGCAATTAGTATGACCTCCAAAAAAACCCGGGACGCAATTCGGAATGAATTTTTGCCGCGGGACGCAATTCGTATGCAGCCAAAATTAGAGCTGCATACGAGTTGATTCCCGGGTACGTTTTTACCTGCACCGATCCGTTGATTTGATTTCCGGGTCATTAAGAGGTATGTACAAGTTGATTCCTGGGTTAACCGATTTTCAATATTTATACAAATATTGAGCCTATTAGCGTAACCCAAGAAACACCATGAGGGACAAGTTACTCAAAAATTTTTTATTTATCATATTATATTATATTTATTATTTACTAAAAAAAATTATTAGTAAAAAATTTAGTAGGTTAAAAAATTATTTTAAAATTTTTTTTAGTGATTAGGTATTTTTTTTTATTCGTAAATTCGAGCGTGTTGTCAATGAACATGAGCGCGCGTTGTGAGTGACGGTCGAACTCTTTACGGTCGTGTAGTCTATTGATATATAACAATAGGGATTCAATAATAGGGAATAGGGAATATCTTTTAATGATCCGGGAATCAATTAATACATAAAGTAGGTCTCGGGAATCAACTCACAGCGAAAATTAGAGCCTCTCTAGACGCGTTTTAATGAATCACACCTTAATTCTAACCTAAATTACCTATACTATTGCTACAAAAATAAAAAATAATACATACTTTCAAACCCCACGTGAACATTTTATTTAACGATAATTCATTGGCTAAGTCATTGCTAATTATATTACTGTGTTCTTCAAGCATATCAGCACTAAGCATCTACAATAAAGTTGTAATATATTTCAAAACAACATAGTATAGTATGTTAACCTAACCTAACATACTTTTGCCCAAAAATAAGATTCTTTGCTCTGATAAGTATTCTGCTTTTCAAACGGAATTTTATGTAACAAAATAGATTCACCGAAAATTATTAATATTTTTTCAATATTTTGTGTTAGTAAGACCATCTATGATAATAATTGCAACAACAATTATATACAAAATACTAAGTTATATATTATATTATAGATATAACATAGTTTTATGATATTATTATAGTTACATTTTGAAACGAAGAACAGAAATATCTCATAGACTTTCCATTATTATTTTTATAGGATATTGGTTCGACATCGCTAATCAAAATGTCAATAATGATCTTCATGCTACTAAATTTTTTTTTTTTTTTAATTAGCAAAATAATTACATTGTAAATTTTTTATTGAGATAAATTATATTTACTCAAAAATGCGTTCAATTGCATCAACTTTAGCTATAATCTCTTTATGCTGATGGGTTTTCAGGTACATGAAAATATTGTTTGCCAAAGGTAGAAGATTTACCGATATAGCTAATGCATCCACAGGTATAATTTTATGATGATTAACTATAGAATATGAGCGCACAATTTTTTTTAAGAACTAATGCCATTTGTTCAATTGCAAAAATACTCCTATCAGATGAAATCTAAAAAGGTTTACAGATATTTTACTAAAAGCAAATTAATATTTTTTATAAAAATAGAGCTATATAAATTTACTTTTAGTATAGTATCCAATAACATCGAAAACCCCTCAGTTTTTTTGTTCTCCGAGAGTATATCATTTATAACTGACAACATTTGTACGACACCTGCGTATATTGAATATTTGATTAATTAAAATTGTTACAATATACTGAATCTAACAAAACATGAACAAAATCATATTGCAATCACACCTGAAATGTCATTAATTAACTTAAGTTTCATGTTTTTTAACATCTTGGCCAATTCATTAGTACTGCTTTTAGTGATCTTTAAACATACATTTTTAAATTAATATAAATAATCATACTATGACGTGTGTATTTATATAGAGATTACTTGTACACTAATATTTATTGATGCATAAATCCCAAACGAATTTAGAGCTAATATATTCAACTGGCCCGAAGTTGATAATGTTATGTTATTTAACTCATTGGTTCCATGTGCAATAAGCAAACCTATGTAAACCAAAATATGAATTAAATATTTTTTCATTATACTTTTAATAGTTATATGATCGTCACAGCATTAAATAAAATTCCATTAAAATAACATATTTGTTGTTATATGTTTGTATTTTTATGAATAAAAATCTTAGGTATTACGAAAAAAAAAATTTAAATAACTAATTTTGATGATTAAAATTCCGTTTGAAGAAACTTATCGTTCAAAAATCAACAAAAAAAAAATAACAATAAAATAAAAATATTTGTAATGTTGAAAGAAAATCATTGTTAATCAAGTTTTTTTTTTTTACATTTTAAAAAAAAATTCAGGATATTTGTATAGTTTAATAAACCCTAATAAAATTAAATTTCAATTTTTTTTCAATTTCTTTTTTTATTCAATGATTATATAATTATATATATGTATATATTATTTATTTTTATTATATTAAAATATATATTATAATATGTATACTACAGATTTATTATTACAGTAGGAATATCGTATATGAGATCTCGGAACTCCCCAAAACCGGGGACCCCTATGAATTGCACAACCAACACTCCCGATACTTGCGCCACAGTGAATTATACAATAGTACAAGTATATAAACAAGTGGCTACATCGCAGGTTGAGCTTCATTAGGGTTTATTGGATTTAGTATTCATGTCTAAATAATGTATTATACATATATGATTAATAAATAAAAACGTGAATTCAAAGTAATTAATCGCCAAATAACGCGTTATGGTATTAAAATATATATTAATTTAAATGATGACCCTTTTGTAATGCATTGACACATATTACGATATAGTAAACAATATTCTTATACTTCAAATTTCATCATCGCATGATATTCCCCCACTTTCACTTTTTTTATAATTTCAATGCGAGGCAATAAAGCTTTATTATCTATAAATCTTGATGTACATCAATGTATCTTAGATACATATTTATAAGTCTATGGTTAATGATTATAATTAGAGACCGGATATAAATGCGCTTAAAATCTTAAAAATAAGATGTTTTTATGATTTATAATTTCATCAAAATAATCTTTTTATATGTAGTAATATTTTTAAACGTGGATGCTAAAAGATAAATTAGATTTTTGTTGATTAACTGATTAATAAGCAAAACAAATAAATTAATTGAATGTATAAATAATGATTTAATTTTTTTTTCTTAACTAAATTGTATTTTTAGGTAATTATTCATTCTGTAGGTATTTGCGAAAAAATATGTACATACCTACTTTATTTGCAATATTAACGAATTTACCAACTTATTAACGTTATTCAGACCACACTGGAAGTATCTACTATCTACAATTGTTTCATTTATTAAAATAATAATAATACATTTAACATATTTATTATTACCTAATTCATTTTGGTCGTTTTCATATCGTTCATAATAGTAGTAAGACAAAATATCGTCACCATATATATCATGAAATTTTGAACATGTTATACAAAACAATGTTTTTCCAGCTATTCCTGAAGTAGGATTTACTTGACATTCTCCAGCTATTGGTTTGGCAGCTGTTCTAATGATTATGGAGTTTTCTATTTCAGAATTTAAGTCTAACACTGAAAATTATTACAAATAATATGAGTCATAAAAAAAACAATAATTTTAATTTGTATTATTTTCTAAACTCATACCGATTACGTATAATGAACAGTATGAAAAATTATGGCTTTGTATAGTTAATTATTACTAGGATTGTAAAATTTCATGAAATATATAATTTGAGTGAAAAATAAAAATTTTGTTTCATTTCAGTAAAAATATAATGTTTTATGTTTTATTTTTTATGGAATAATTTTTATATTATTAATTGTACTAAATAGAAATAAAAACTAATTTAAATAAATTAACAATTAACACCATATTAGTTTATACTTATTATAATTTATAAATATTGATTTTAGAGGTAAGATTTTTAAATACTATACTATTGAAAGTATGGAAATTAAAATTAAAATGACTGAATTCTCATAATATAAATATAATATTTAAAGATAACAATATAATAAAATAAAAATAAGCTCCTTTACATAGTTAAAAAGATCATAAATTAGGGAAGTATAATGTTCTCATTAATATACTCAAGAAAGTATGGAAATTAAAATTTAGATGGCTAAAAACACATCAGAAAACTTGACTAGTAACATGTAAATAAATCACAGGCGATTAGAACTATTACTTATTAGACGAATATTATCATAAAAATAGCTGCTATCAATAATAATGCGCCTGTTTTGTCGTTACTACATATATATTAATATTAAACATATCTGTGGTCGTTACCTATTTATAGGCAGCTGAATGACTATACCACGTTAAATGGGAAAGCCCGAGATTGTACCGAAACGATATCATACAATATCAACTGATTAAATGATATTTTACAGTCACTATATCAAACGTAAAAAAAAATATTTCATGTGAAATATTTCAAATTTACAACTCTAATTATTACTATACACATAAGTATGAAAAATATTATTTATAAATTTTCGAACCTTTAACCTTAAACGTATAAATTAAATTATAGTCTAATGAATATCTTTTAACGATAAAAACGTATGGAGGTGTGTTGAGCTCCCTTATCATCATTTTGGTGGGAGAGAATCCAATATCAGATTCTTTTTTGTAATACCATTCGAATGAGCAATTGTTACACTTCGTTTCCACTAATAAATAAACAATCTCTAATGGACTTGACAAATATTCACAATTTTTTATGCATCTGTTAATAAATGAAGCAAAAATATAAACAATTGTATCATGAATTATTTGTTGACAACATATTTATAAATGTAGTAAAATTAAAATAGACAAATCATCACTTTTACACCATTATATATATATTTACGATTGTATATTTTAAGAATTTTATTGATAATATTTTACAAACTTGATCACAGAATCTATAATAACCGAATTCGTTAGTAATGTGACTTTTGCAGTTCCTTCTGGTGGATTTCCAACACGTTCAACGTATTCATTGTTTACTCGCGTAATCAAATTGAAAACGTATTTTTTAGATTTGTTTAAAGGGGCAGTAAGATTGCGAACAGAATCTATAATAGTATTTCATGTTGCATTAGTATTTCAACTTTATTCGATATCAATTATTAAAAATAAAAATATACTGGTGGTTACGTATTCTTGACAGTTTTCTTCGTCTGTCTCCACGTCACAGTGCCAAAAATAAATAATATGATCTTGTTTATTTCTAGGCTCATTTGGATTGTATGATAACGATGCATCGAGAGTCACAAGTTCTGAATTACTTACTTGTCTCACTGGATTACCGACAATTTCCGCATGCAAACCATCAATAGTTATAGTTGTATAACACTAAAAATATTATATTACATAAACAATGAATAAAATATGTTGAATATTATATGTTGGGATTAATTCTGATACAAACTATGTACTTATTTTGTGTATACTGTTTATAAATATTTAATTGGTCTTTAATAGTAAGTATAAACTGAAAAAGGAATTCTCCTTTAGGTAGGATGTATGGACGAATAACCAGATCAAGGTTATTCAATGGTGTATGTTTTAAACCGGCCAATTTTCTTGGATCAATAATCAAGAGAGCTATTAAAACATACTATCTATAAAATTCATTGTAAAAAATGAACAGCTTTTTTACGTTGAGTTTCAGCGTATGCTGGGGACGATCCGTTGTATATTTTCCATTCATAAATGTATTCAATGGAACGATTACATACTTCAGTGTCTGGAGTTACAATAATGTTTATAACTGGTACATCTTCGCTTCTTTTCACTTTAGATGGTTCTAATAAATTCTTACTGGATTTAGTTTAAAATATAATTAATTAGACTTATTTAATTCTGGAGATAATAATTGTGTCTATTAGGGATGGGTAAAATCGTTTGAACATCGATATTTGATATATCGATATATTGATTTTTAAAATATCGATGTGTTCGATGTATCGGCGAAAAACCATCGATGTTTAAGAAAATCGTATATTTTTTTATAATATTAAGTTAAAAGCAGTACCACGGAAACAATGTTATTGCGCACCACTCTCCTCCTATTGACGTATGCATTGCAATCTATTTTCGTCGCAACGTGTGTTTATTAATTATAATATTAATAAAATTTAACCAAAGAAAAAATATAACTTTTAAAAATATAAATGGATAATTTTTGTTATTTTGAAAAATTCTTATACATTTTTTTTCATGCATAGTTAAGGATTTTTAATGCATATTTGATCAAATGTTAGTGCATTGTTGCATGCTAATTTATGCATTTTTTAGTGCATGAACTTTCAAGCCCTAATTATAACTATATATTAGAGCTCTGCACGGTTCGTTATTTTAAAGACCAGACCGAACTACAAATTTTACTAGGAGATCGAAGTCAGACCGGACCACACTTAAACGTTAATCAAAGACCAAAATTGGACCAAACCGACGGTTTTATATTATTTTAGACCGGATCGGACCAGTAATTATTTATTTAGTTGTTATTTAACATTTAATAAATTAGACCGTAGACCGTACTGTTGGTCCGATCTTTAAACATTTTCGACCGTTTATGGACCGGTCCGTAAGGTTCAGTCTGTATTAGCCCAGACCGTACCATATGATGCACTTAGTATTACACTGGAATGGACTACCCGACTTTATAAATAAATATATACCTATAAAAAAAAAGGTTAGGTTAGGTTATAGAGTTGTAGGTTTTTTCGTTTTATTTGTTTGCACAACAATATCTATATTTAGATTTCAAGTACCATGATTGGAACGGGACTGGACTGATTTTCCTATATTTTTTTTGAAACCGGACCGGACTGAAAACAATGCATTTGGTCTGAGGACTGGACCGAACTACTCCTAAAAAATTATTGAACCGAAACAAACCAACGATTCAATAATTTTTGTATGTTAGGACCGTACTAGGCCTGACCATGCAGAGCATTTCGCAGTCGCTGGGGACTTCAATGCAAGATCCGCTGCATGGGGTGACTGGTGCCAGGACTCCCGAGGCGATGACCTGAGCTCTTTGCTCGACCAGCTCGGACTTCAGATCCTCAACGAGGGAGCGAAACCAACCTTTATTGGCAGAAGGAGAGGATCTATTGCCGACCTGACCGCTGCGTCCGAATCAATCGTAGGTCGCATCCACGGGTGGCAGGTATGCGATGAAGCCAAGAGCTCATCCAATCACCAGTATATCACATTCTGGGTGCAACAAAGGACCGTACGCGAGCAGACCAATCAGATCACACACAAAGGATGGAAATTTGATGGCGATTTTAGCATTCAGCACATGGAGGATGGACTTCTCCTAGTGCAGTGGACCGGTGATCCTGACATATTTTCTGCGTCTGCGAATGCAAATCAGCGGGCAAGTGCAGTTGAAGCGGCTATAACCATGACTTGCGACCTGATCTTCAAACGCATCGCCCCTAGTCGTTCAGGGAAACCTCCTGCCCACTGGTGGAATGCAGACATTGCGTCAAAACGAAGAGCATGTGTTGCGGCAAAAATGGCTAAAACGAGATGTGTTGTCAAACTCCACCTCAGGCTCAATCGTAGATAAGACTCAACATCCAAAGAGGAAGCTGTGGCAGTCACGAACACCCGTTACAAGAAAGCCAGAAAGTGCCTTAAATCCACCATCGCCGCCAGCAAGGAAAGATGTTGAAAAGAAATGCTGGAAACCATCGATGCGGACCCATGGGGCAAACCCTATAAGCTAGTCACCCGCAAGCTCCAAGGACCTACAGCGACCACAAATATGGACGCCAAAGCCGTGCTGAGGATAACCGACACCCTGTTTCAACACGCCCTCCTGCAGATGATCAAATCCTGCCGGTGGAAGTGGAATTTCCTCCTTTCTCAGTCGAGGAGGTGGACAAGATGGTTCACAGAGCCCAGCGGAAATCCACTGCTTCAGGCCTGGACTGTATTACTGGACGGATATTAAGCGTCGTTCACCGACTTCGTCCCACAATGCTGACTGGACTCTACAATCAGTGCGCCAGAGATGGTATTTTACCAGCTAGCTGGAAGAGATCAAGAGTGGTACTACTGAGGAAGAGGGGTAAGCCGGAAGGTGAGCCTTCTTCTTACAGGCCAATTTGCCTCCTTAACGTTGTGGGGAAGGTCTTGGAGACGATGCTAGTGATAAGATTGGAGGAGCACATTAAATTTAGGGGTGGCTTGTCGCTCAACCAACACGGTTTCAGGAAGTCGATCTCCACAGATGACGTAGTCCGGAAACTGCAGCAGTAAATCCTGGCAGCTATCAACTTTCCATCCGACAAGTTCTGCGTTGCTATGAGCCTTGACATTAGGAATGCGTTCAATACCATTGGATGTACAGAGGTTATGTCGGCATTAAACGCTATGGATGTTCCTGCATACATTCTGCGAATATTCCAGGACTACTTCCAGGGAAGGACAGCAGAAACCCAGGCAGAGAATGACCGGGTAGAGGTGCACGTAACATGCGGTGTGCCTCAAGGATCAGTAGTAGGTCCCCTTTTGTGGAACATAGCCTACGACAGGGTGCTACGCCTGCAGTTTCCGGCGGACGTTGAACTACTGGGCTTTGCCGATGACACCATGGTCATTGCATCGGGAAGATCCATCACGGAACTGGAGATGAAGACCCACGAGGTACAGGGACTCGTCTCCGAAGAGATTAGTAGGCTTGGGCTGTCGTTGGCGGTAAACAAGACGGAGGCGGTGTTGTTCACTAACAAATACAAATACGTGAACCCTAATATTACTCTCAACGGACAGACGTTGGAGATGAAACAGCAAATTAAATACTTGGGGATGGTGATCGACCGGAGGTTACTGTTCAAGGCGCACATATGCGAAGTCTCCGCGAAAGCAGAGAAGACAGCGAACCAGCTAAGGTGCCTGATGCCCAATATCGGCGGCCCGAAACAGCTGAGAAGGAGGCTGTACGTAGCAGTGACACAGTCTGTGTTGTATGGCGCTTCTTCCTGGGCCGGCACACTAGAGTACGTACTCGGCAACGTAGAGTAAATAAACCGTGTCCAGCGCAAGACGCTTCTTAGAAGCATATGCGCGTACCGTACGGTATCCAGAACTGCCGCAAACATTTTGTCTGGCGTGCCTCCAGTCGACCTTTTGGCAATCAAGTGCAGAGCGGTGTTTGACGAGAGGAAGTCCGGCCGTACTGAAGATATACCCCCCGCGCGATTGAGGTGTGGCGCAAGCGCATAGAGGAATCACATACCGGAAGCTGGACCAAGCTCCTGATAGCTGACATCGAGTCGTGGTGTAGCAGGCGACACGGATGCCTAGACTTCCATGTCACCCAGTTGTTATTTGGACACGGCTGATTCGGGCAGTACCTACATAAGATCGGCAAAGAATAGTCTAGCAAGTGTCATCACTGCCAGGATGAGAATGACACGGCAGAGCACACGCTCTTTGAATATCCAGCGTGGGACGAAGATAGGAGGGAGATGGCAAGCGTGTCTGATTTAGGAGTGGCACTAAACCCAGGGAACATCATCTCGTTTATGCTGTCTGGTCCGCAAAGGTGGGAAGCTCTCGCAACGTACGCACGAAGGGTCCTCTCCGCCAAGAAAATAGCTGAACGGGAGAAAGAAAAGCCGGGTGGCCCTCGTGGCAGAAGATTAAGATAACTTAGTTAAGGAAATCAATTGTAGGCCGAAGGCCGAACCTGAGCGGTTAGAAGCCCCCACATTGATGTAAAAACCTATATTATAATATTTATTTATCTGTTCTGTAATGTATATCTGGTTGTTCAATAAACGATGCGGCAGGAAGAATAGCAATGCTCACGCAGTTCCTCCCCCGATCGCGATACCGAAAAAAAGAAAAAGGTTTTTTTTTCATTTTATTTGTTTACACAACAATATCTGTATTTAGATTTCAAGTACCATGATTGGGACGGGACTGGACTGATTTTCCTATCTTTTTTTTTGAAACCGGACCGAACTGAAAACAATGTATTTAGTCTGAGTACTGGACCGAACTACTCCTAAAAATTATTGAACTGAACCAAACCAACGATTCAATAATTTTTGTATGTTAGGACCGTACTAGGCCAGACCATGCAGACCATGCAGAGTGTATACTATATAACGATTGTTGTATAATGCATACTAGAATAATACATACAAAAAAAATTCGAACATTTCGAACATAAACATCGATATTTATATAAATTAATCTAAAACAAATCATCGATGTCAAAACATTGATATATCGACCTTAATGTTTTTTGCCCATCCCTAGGACGTTAAGGATGATTTATGTCTATCATAAATTAGCAGTAAATAAATAGTTATAAATTTTAATATAAGACACAATAGTATTTTAGTATAAATAATAATAATAAAATGTATAATACTAATTTTATACAAACAATGTTTATATCCTTTAATTATTATTAATCATACTTATTGTATGGGAAATTAGTTTTACACAGTTTTACATTATAAAATAATCGTAATCATAGTATCAAGTATATTTGAAAATCCATTTTTTTCTTTAATTCAATGCAACCATCGTTAACTTCAATACACTTTCTTATACGTCGATATCATGAACGACAACAGTTTTTTCCAACAAATTTGATATTTGACGATTGGTATCAACTACATTAACCACCCGTATCAAAAGGTCATCACTTTTATTTATTTATTTAGCATAAACTTATTTTTTCATAAGTCCCAATGAGAAAAAGTCTTGTAAGTTAAGATCCGAGCTTCGGGATTAGTCTATTATATTTGGACGATATTAAATATTGTTTATAGTTCGTCTAGCAAAAAATTGGTCAGAGGAAGGATTACAATTGTATGATGAGAAAGTGCACCATTTATTATACCTAAATTACATTATCTTGGATAATTTATTCTTTCAGTGGAATGTTTTCTAATAGTACCGGAAAATTAAACATTATAAAATTGAACATAAAAAACGTGCAAAACAAATAAATATTAAACATCGATTCATATGAAAAATATACAAGAAATATTGTACGAATATTTATTTTTATACTTAATATATTGTTCTAAAAATAATAAGATAAAAAACCCGGTTTGAAAGAAAAAAAATTCTAAAACAATATTTATTAGTCCACCCCAGCGAGTACGCATATTGAATGCGTTTGTTACCTCAACCATTTAAAAAACCCACTATATCAAATATCTTAATGGTAAAGTTTTTCAGTATCTTGTGATTGTTAATTTTTAATATATTATATAAGTAGAGTACTTACCAGTTTTCCCCGGGATCTACAAATGGTAAACAATAAGATGATTCATCATCGACAACCAAGTGATTAAATTCATACGTAAAAAATTTTTCGGTTGCAAATTCGTCGTACAGTGCCAAATTCATCAAATATTGACCACCCATTCTACCTTCACTTCGATCTCCATTGAAGTACACATCAGTTCTCTTAACTCGCGTCTTAGCCATGTAGTATGGAATCGTAGTTAGAACCCAAACATCCGAATTTTCTTAATTAAAACACATTACACAAACAATACACAAATATATCACAAATAACTTATACCTACTATAATTGTTTATTAATACATGCATATTATGTTAACATAAATATTTTATTTCATTAAATGTATATATTTACTATATATTTCATACATTTTCATTTCAGTTAACATCTAAGTAAATGTGTTAAAGTTTTAAAACCTTCGTATAAAACTAGAAATTTACGTACGTATAAATATTAGTATTTGAAGTATGATGGAGTATAAAAATGCCATGTAAGGTAAAAATTATAAATACTAATTTATTATTATTATTAATTTCTAATTATTATAAAAAATAATATATTATAATATAATTATAAATGGATATTTCGAAAATAATATTCTAATAAATAATATTTGTATACAAATATTTTTATATTTGCTGCATTTCTATAATTGTTATTTTCTATATATTTTATGTGTTGAAAAGAAACAAATATATTAACTAAAATAATTAGTATTATGTATTAGTATTAGTATTATGTAAATTATGTATATTATGTGCAATTAATTATGATTAGTAAATAAACTAGAAATTCAGTATTAAAAAAAATATATATATATATTTTAATTAAAATGAATACGAATCAAAATAATGCTTATAGGTAAACCTCATTTCATAATTTTAGTATTTTTAATAACAATACGAGTTATAATTAAGCTATCGGTACCAATTTAACAATATTACGAATTACATTAAAATAACTCTTTCTATTTTTCGTATCATGAAATGACGAGAATAATTATTTAAGGACTTTAATATTTACCATACACATATTTTTTTGTGTATTTGTTTTTTTTTTTTTATTAATGGGGCCCATAAAATAAATGTGCTATAACTCAATAAAATGATAAAGTTAAATGTTTATTTAACCTGATAAATTATTACAAGTAGTGAAATTAAATTTCATACACATAAATATACATTATACTATCATAGTTTTTAAATATTTTAATACCAAAGTAATTCAATTCGACCAGCTTACCATAATTAGTTTTAACAAAATTGCACATTTCTTTGTTCATAGACAAATCTTCAGTACCCAATTTCAAACATATTTTATAAAATGCATCCGTTGTCATGGAAGATTTAATTTCCACATTACTAAATGTTCCAACTGGATGATTAAATAAATGCAATGTAAATCTAAATATATCGGACTTTTCAATCACCACTTTGATCATGATAAGTTCTCCCGGTCTAACTTTTGTTCGATAGTAAATGCTTGGTTTCTTTGGATATATTTGTTTCGATTCTGATAAATTGTATATTGTGTTTAAAACAAATTAGTATTAAATGTTAAAATAATATATATTTATTATCATAATATATTATGAATAAAAATAAAAATAAAAAAATAATTTGATTCTAGCTTTAATTGTAGTTTTCAGTTTTTAAAGGATTTTTAGAATTTTTGCAAACACTTAATTTTTTTAAAAATGTAACGAATTTTGCCGAAATTTACTTTCCGAACTCTCTTCACTGTTAAAGGTACAGCACAATATTTATGTGCATTTTATTATTATGACTAGAGTTTTAAAATTTCATGAAATTTATTTTCTTGAAATATTTAATGTCAATGAAACATAAAAAATAAAAATATTGTATCTAAAACTTTAGTTTTGTTAATTTTCATGTGAACATTTTTATAAGCTACTTTATTGTATAAAACATAGAAAATATGCACTCAATATATTTTCATATAATGTAGAAGATATTTTTCTAATCTATTATATAATATATAGAGTTTATATATCTTATTAATTTCATATATCTTTTCGAAATGAATGAAAAAAAAAAAAAAAAAGTGGTGCTGAAAGAAATAGGGAAAAAGATAAAAAGTTTTTAATATTGAGTGAAAAAAAATGTATGAAATTAGATTCATATTTCTGTAAAATTAATTAAATAAACTTATAACTGATGTTGAAAATATCTCTGGATTTAATAATTTATCATATGAAACCGATCATATTTCTCATAATAAGTTAATCAAACTATTATTTTATTATATAATATTATATAGTCTTAATATACAATTTATATTAGAAGGTATTGCACATTCAGATGACAATGTTTATAACCGAAATGAAAACACTGAGAGAGACAGAATTAACGAATATAATGCGAAATACTACAAAGGTGATAAATAATAATAATAATTAAAAAATATAAAGCAATAATTAGAATATAGTACCTGTTAACTCAATGGAAACATTGAATTGATTATTCAACTTTTAACTATTTCTACTGACATCTTACACTAGAAAATAGGTACTAACTAGTACTATCAAAATTATAGGAACCGATATTTAGTATGTTTCGTAAAACTTAAGGTATAAAGATGAGATTAAGGTATAAGATAAGGTAAATCCAAATGTATTTTTATACTTCGTAAAACTTAAAATTATATTTAGATTTACCTTATAATTTTGTACGCATGACGCAACATAACATAATTAATTAAACGATGTACGTACACATAGGTACATATTACATATTATATCAGGAGCGATTCAAAGGGGGGGGGGGCAAAAGAATAGTCTTCCTATGGCAATTTTTAAAAATGTGTTGACAAACCCTTTGTTATAAAAATTATAATACGTAACATTTTAATACTAATGAAAAAAAGATAATAGAGCTGATCACGGTTATAGATATATAATTGTAACCATAGTACTGGCTATAACGTGCACAATAAACACCATCAACTCTAGATATTCCTTAGAGTAATAATAAGATGATTAATTTTCATGATTACTCAAGTTTTTAAAAGTACGTTTGCTATACTTGGATAATACTTAATAATGATATATATATGTTTAACTTTCACCTAATTTCTTGCTTTTTACTTCATGCTTTTTAAATTAAAAATTTGGTTAAGGAACTAAATGGGATAAAATAGATTGACAGTCCTGGTATTAATGTATGTGCACGGAAATATTCATATAAATTTAAATAGTGTTATTGATCAATTTGTTAAAAATAAACGAAAAACCTATTATATTATATAATTATTTGTACCTACTAGTTCATTATTTGTATTATATTAGTAATTATTGTGTTAAAATAAATTCACTCCTCTCCCTTGAAAACTGTCCAGGGACGTGCCTGTGGTATATAATATATAATATCGTAGATATATAAAATTTATTGCTGCAGCTTGTATAATGTTAATTTTTTTCTTGCAGCAGTTTACATAGGTATCGACTTTTAGAAAAAGGTTAATTTTGACGCAGTTTACTATCTCCCATTATCTTTGTTTTTAAACATTAACTTATGCATGTTATATACATAAGTATATTTATGTACATAGGTAATGATAATTACTCGAGCCAAAATTCACCGGTCTCCAACATTATAAACGACACATCGGGCCGAAACTCACTAATAGCCAAAATTGTTGATTCTGAGTGAAGCCAGTAGGTAATATATTTTGCTATTGTAATATAACATATGGTGATATTTAGTAGTTTGCTGTAAAAAAGCTATATTGATTGCTGTATTTAGATGCTTTGATTTGTATTTTTTCAGACGAGAGTTACGATAAAATAATAATCATTAGTCATAAATTATTGAAGTCTGCCATCTAATCCGTACCATAGTATATTATTTTGTGCTACAGCGATGCACCATATATTGTACATGATTTATCATAAATTATGATTCATAATATTATAGACAATAAATCCATGTGATCAGACAGATCAATGGTTCACAAAGTTAGTTCAATGAACCCCAGGGTTTCGTTGTATATAAGAACTTTCTACGACCCTAACGACTAGATTTGTATAATTCCGTAACATAATACCATCAGCAGTATTTAATTATATTTTTTATTTATAAGAGACAAAAAAGCTAAGGGTAAACCTGCACCATGCTCAAAAATAAAATATAATAGATGACAGTTGTGCTACGTAGTCATGGTACTCACTGTTACGGTGATAATTACATTGCATCCCTTTATAATCAATCGGACAATCACAATATGTAAATCCTAATGAAGGTACACATTTACCGCCGTTTTGACATGGCGGATAAGTATGTTTTTCGCAGGCGTCTACGAAAAGTTCGCATTCGTCACCAGTCCGGTGGTCTTTGGAAAAAGAGCAATCACATCCTTTGTACGTGCCGTTTTTGTCCGTATAATCACATCCACCGTCATTACAAGTGTTTCGGCACACATTAATGCAGTGCAAAATATGCGCAAAACCGATCAATTTCAATATCAATAGCCACATATTATTTATATTTTTACGTACTGATGAATATAACTGTTATGTAAATCTCGGTCGTCATATCCACATTATCAATTTTCTAAAACCAATTAATAAATAAATTTAAAATACATAATTCCCTTGATAGTTATACAAGAACGAAAATGAAATAATTCGAAAATGGTTATTCTAAAGTATTGGAACTTAGGTAGAAATATAAACGTTATCTTTTTATCTATCTTATATTACTATTTTAGTTATCTATTGCTTATTTTTCTAGATTTTTTTTTTTTTTTATATATATATATATAAAATATTTAATAAATATTTTGGATTACCCAGAGTTGGGTCCTAAATTCCAAAAATAATATAAATTAGGTCCAAACGTATTTTATTGAGTACATGAGTTGGGTCCCATATATTTTATCGAGTACATGAGTTGGGTCCCTATATATTTTATCGACTACATGAGTTGGGTTCAGCCAATTAGCGTCACCCAGAAGATACCATGGACCCAATTCACGTATTATCAAATGTGACCATGAACTCAATTCGAGTATTATTAAATATTATCGCGGATAAAACTCGCGTTTTTTTTTTTGAGCAATCAAATATCTCCAGGCCCAACTCAAGAGTTCCCAATATTTTGAATGCTATAGAGACTCAGGAATCTTGCCACACATTTCCTGTATAGCTGTAGCAATAATGTTCAGTAAATAAAATTTCGATGGAAGACATAAGAGCCAACCAATATTAGATAAAAAAAAAACGTATCGTACGAAGGTACTAAAATCCTAGGTGTCTGTGTGCAGTGGCGTAGTCTGGATTTTGCAAGGGGGAGTGGGTTAAGTGTAAATTAAACTTAGTTTTTTTTTAGTTTTCGTTAGATTTGTTGCTCAATTGAATTATTCAAGAACAAAGTTCAGTTGTGAACTTGTGAATATACAATATTATAATTATATGTTATAAACCCCTCAATATAAAAATTATTTATTTTTTATTTGTTTATAGAATTATACATAAATCCAAATAATATTATGAACATAACTATAATATTAACCATGTATCTACAACAAACGTATTCTTCTTGTTTTTATAGCTAATTTATTCAAAACGTCTTCCGGCTGTAATATTATAAATATACAATAATATAAATAATAAATTTATTGTACTTGGAAATACAATAGGGGGAGGGGGTTTAAACACCCAAACCCCCCTGTCAACGCCACTGCCTGAGTGTCACAATTAATAAATAAATGTAATATATATATAATAAATGTATTTAACCTTATGTACTTAACCAGTGTGCTCCATTCCAGATGGTAGATTTCAGTTTATTAGAACTATCCGTGTGTTCTTTGACAACCTCGGTTATCAATTAATTGATCAACCTGAATATGCCATTGATTTTAAGTTAATAAACACCAATTGAAAACAAAACGTGGGATGGAATCAATGAAAAAAGATTAAATGATAATGGAATGCTGTACTAAAATAATTTGGTGGCTATGGTTAAATAGTGATAACTAGGTCCCGGAATTTGAGAATCTACAAAAAATGTAAAAAAATGCGCAAAAAACAAAGTTAAAAAATTAAATGAAAAAATTATAGTCAAAATGTATACTTTACTATAAAATTAATTAACATTGTTTTAATAAAAATTATAATTATAAATTAAATAAAACTATACAGTATTAAATGTTCCGATTAATTGTTATTTTATTGATGAAAAAAATGTTAGTATAGGTACTTACATTACTTTTTGTTAAATTTCATATTTTTTTAAACTACTCTGTAATAAAAACACATTGTAATATAATAAAAGTGAAAATATTTACGAAATAATTTTTAATATTTGATTGTTTTACCTTCAAATTTCTTACAATCAAAGTTTTCTTAATACTTTTAAACAAAAATTAATGGTCATTATCTGACAGAAGTATTTTGTAGGTTGAAAAACCTCTCTACATCCATAGATGTGATATGGTACCTATTTAAAATAAGTGGTATCATTTATGTTCACGGTGGACACGTATTTTTTAAATGTAGCAAAATATTGTTATACCTCCCCCCTCTCCCGAAAAATTAAAAAATTTAAAGACTTTTTTTTATGTTTTATTATTTGTTAATATTATAGGTATAATATATATAATAGCACAGAAGTAATACGAATAATGAATAATATAATATTATCATCATTAATATTAACAACACTAATCATTATTGATAGTAATATTACAATTAATATCTCTCCAGTTAATTATTTCAATTTACATGTTAAAGTACTTATTCACTCCTTTATTTACTATGCATAACAGCTGCTACACCTAGCAATAGGGTTGGATGCCATTAGATATTCATATCATCTGATAAACTATCTAGTTCGTTTGAATTATTTTCTCCGTCTAATATTTTTGAAATGTTCTGTATTGTATTCTAACACATTATTCTAAAAACAAAAACTGCATTAAATTTATTTTGAATTTGACGACCAATATTATTGTGAGCTTGTTGAATATTGATTTTTTCTGCCTCTATAATTTTTCTAAAATCGACCAAACTAATTTTAATGATTCTCATTAAGTTACTGAATCTAGTACCATACGATAAATAATAATAATAATAATACTGAACCTGGTAAAGTTTCGAAATTTAATTTTATGTAAATCAAATCTGACTGTAATTTTAAATCTGATATTAAATCAAACACATTTTCAATTGCTGGAGCGTCTTTTTTGTTTAATTTTTCGACGCCATTTTTTATGCTATAAAAATGTTCGCAATGATAAAATGCTGCACTTGGCCACGTTTTCCATCTAGTAAGTACTGGTTGCGTTGGTAATAGTATAGTACAGTGGCGTATTTAGGAGGGGGCGAGGGGGCCCGGGCCCCCTCCGAAATGAAAAACACCATTGTTAAAGATTGTTATTTTTAACATGGATATGTCTTAATGCTGGGGGTTTCTGAAAATTTGTCGCGACACTGAGAATATTGCTTATGCGATAACTTAAAATTTTATATTTATAAAATATGTTTATTCTTTTAAGAAAATAAATGGTGAATTTTGAGTGACTCTAATAAAAAATTTGTTTATTACAATGCAGTTTTTATACTTTTAAAAAATTATAAATCATTAAAAAAATTGAATTTCTTATTTTTCTGATGGTGTAAAGACTGTCGAGAAGTCTTATAGTGCTAAAGTAATTTTTTTCGTAATAGTGTGCTTCCTCCTTCCTTTCCACCCAAAAATCAAATACATAATCGACCCCCTCCGAAATGAAAACCTATATACGCCACTGGTATAGTAGATGTAATTTCTTTAAATAAATTAACTCACGAAGGTGGTTGTATCAATATTTTTTTCCCATTCGAAATGAGTTAATCAACTTTTATTGAATATTTTTCGATTTTCTCTGTGTGATGCACGTATCACACGTGTTACAACATACCGATGTAACGATATGTATATATATATATATATATATATATATATATAATAATTTGATAATTATATATTTATTTAATCAATTAAACGATTTTAATGGTGTTGTTGTTAATATAGTTTTATTTTTTTCATGCTAGTTACAACGGCGCAGAAGATTTGTAAAGGGCGGCATTTGTTTTTTTCTTTCTCCAGGCGGCGACATATTCGTTTACTCGGTCACTGATCTGGTTAGTGTTGTGGAAATAATTGTTTACGGAATACCAAACGACGGATGGCGTCCCGCCAAAAAATGTTTCGTCGTAATTCTAACGGTTGGTACCACTGTAACATCCTGGACCCGTGGAAGAGTGGAAGTTATGGCTACGGCCGCCGACACCGTTTCGTTTCCACCAACCTAGCGGCGGCGCGGGGTGGGCGTTCGTCCGGGCCCGGGTTTTGGTAACCACTGATCGCGGTTCGGTGTCCGAATTGTTATGCGCAACGAACGTCGATCACGCCACGTTTTTCGCAGTCGCCCGAGTTCATTTCGGCGAGTTTCTTTCTTGCCTTTGTGCGTGTCCGTTGATGTGCTTCACCCACAACCATGTCTAGGTACAGCCAGAGACCCGAGAACGCCTTAAAACGCGCGAATGGTAAGTACCCGCTACGCTAGTGCTGTTAGCACTAGGCTTTACCTAACCACCGCTTGTCGATGCGTTTCAGAATTCCTGGAAGTCGGCCGCCCCGGCCGTGCCCTCGACACCCTGTATGAGGTGTTTAGGAACAAAAAATGGGCGTACAACTGGAGCGAGAGCGTACTCGAGCCGATCATGTTCAAGTATCTGGAACTGTGCGTCGACCTCAAGAAGTCGCACATCGCCAAGGAGGGACTTTTCCAGTACCGGAACATGTTCCAGTCGGTAAGCAACGAACAAGTGTTTCGCACATTGTGTTATCGTATTCGTTTACTTGACAAACGCCTATGATCTTCAGGTCAATGTCGGCTCGTTAGAAAATGTTATACGTGGATACTTGAGAAGTGCTGAAGAACGTACCGAGGCAGCTAGAGAACAATCACAACAAGCTGTTGTTGATATCGATGACTTGGATAATCTTGCTACTCCTGAAAGTATTCTTCTGAGGTAGGTTTCATTTTCATATTAAACTCATGATCATTTATTGTTTGTCGTTCAATATGAATTTAGCGCTGTGAGTGGAGAAGATGCCCAGGATCGTAGTGACAGAACCATATTAACGCCATGGGTTAAATTTTTATGGGAATCTTACTGTCAGTGTTTAGAGCTTTTGAGGACTAATGCTCATGTGGAAACTTTATACCATGATATCGCTAAAATGGTAAAAAATAGTTAATATGAATCATAACATTAGTTAATATCATTTCTCCACAGGCTTATGCATTTTGTTTAAAATACAATCGTAAAACAGAGTTCAGGAAATTATGTGATAAATTACGTAAACATCTTGAAGATATTGCCAAATTGCCTGCGCAAACTGTTAATGTTAGTCTTTCTAATCCTGAAACCCAACAGTATAATTTAGAAACTCGTTTGTGTCAATTAGATTATGCTATTCAGATGGAACTATGGCAGGTGAGTTCTATATAAATTATAGTTATTAACCAATATTTTCTATTGGTTAATTTGTCAATAATGCGAATATAAATCTATGATTCATAAATTATAGGAAGCATACAAAGCAACAGAAGATATCCATAATTTAATGATGTTAGCTAAAAAATCTCCAGTTCCAAAAACAATGGCCAATTATTATCAAAAACTAGCTATGGTGTTTTGGAAAGCTGGTTATAATTTATTCCATGCTGCAGCTCTTATGAAATTTTTCCAACTGAGTAAAGAAATGAAGAAAAACATAACTGCTGAAGAACTTCAAAAGTAAGTTATTATTTTCATCATTATTTATTTGTATTAAACTTAGATATTTACACTAGAATGGCTTCTCGAGTACTACTAGCCACATTAGCTGTACCATTACCATCGGCTCATCCTGAATTTGATCGTTTTATTGAAACTGATAAAAGTCCATATGAAAAAGCTCAAAAATTAGCTGTTCTTTTGAGTCTTCCTGCACCACCTACAAGAATTTCTCTTTTAAGAGAAGTTGTAAGCAATTATTTAATTTAAGTGTAATTGATCAATAATTATTTGTTATAATCCATGTTTTTATTATCCTAGGTACGCCATAATGTTGTGGCTTTGGCTTCTGAAGATTTGCGTAATCTTTACATGTGGTTGGAAGTAGAATTTCAGCCTTTAGAACTTTGCAAACGTGTTGAAACTGTAACTGAGCCACTTATAGGTAGCGGTAGTGATTTAGAAGGATATGTAGCCCCTGTGCGTGAAGTTACATTGGCACGTTTGATTAGACAACTTTCTCAGATTTATGAAACACTTGAATATAAACGACTCTTAGAATTGGCATCTTATTGTAAACCTTTCCATATGGAACGTGTCTTGGTTGACTTGGTCCGTCATAATGATATGCAGGTATACAATTTAAATTATATTTTATTCTTTCTACAATCATTATTAAAATGTTATAAATATTTCACTTTGATAATTTTTTATATTAATTAAGTAATTTTAATGTAGTTTATAATAAATTTAATTTTAATTTTTTTTAGATTCGTATTGATCATGGAAAAAGATGCATTCAGTTTGGAATGGATTTGTCAGAATCTCAACGTGAAGATAAACCAGAAGGACCAACTTTACAAACAATGCCTAGTGAACAAATTCGTACATACTTAATTAATACTTATAAAGTATTGTCTAAGTCTGCTAATATTATCAATCCAGAAGCAAACAAGGTAATTAATTGAAATTCAAATTGTAATTACAATATCATGCCTATTTTTAACTTAAGACTTATATTCTATATTTAAACAATATTAGTCTTCCATTATCTCAATATATCTTAATCCTCACACTTTAATAGATTAATCTTGTGTTATTAAACCTCATAGTCTTTCTTTTTTCTTATCAACAACACTTGTCATACAAGAATGTAGTACTTAAGGTGAAACCTCACAGCCTTATATCACATTGATGATTTATAGTTTACAATATTTGTTAATTTGAATTGGTATTTTGAATATTATACTAATATTTTTGTTTACAAGTAACAAATGAGGTAATAAAAAATATTATTTGATAAATTAAACAAAAATATTCCCTTGGTTACTTTAAATTATATTTTAAAATTATATTCTGTAATTAATGAATATTTCTTTTATAAGTTACTAAATAACTAATCATACAATAATGATTAAGAATTTTCTATTAAGAACGGTATTGGAATAGAGTCCAGTAGGAAAAAGATCCTTAAGAAAACCAAAATTTAAATGAAAAAATATAGTTAAAAAGGATGTAGTAGTATTAAAGTATTGGTTGTGAGACAGAATTGTCCTAGCAGCTACAGATAACCCCCAAAAAATAATAATTATAACTGATATTAAATTGATTATTGAAAGTAATGATTATAAAAATGTTTAAAAATTCAATGACGTTTAGAGGATACCAAAAGGCTATTTGGTTATTTTTGTTGTCTTGAATTTATATCTTACATGCCATCAAAATTATTTGATGAAATCTTAAAATTAAATTGTATAATGAAACTAATAAGCATGATAAAATGCTTCTATCTCATCATAGCATTAAAATTATCAATTGACCATCTAATGAAATATAACATATTCCATTACATTTTTGTAAAATATTGTTGATATCTAGAATATTTTAAGGATTAAACTAGGTATCTAACATTTTATTTCTATATAATGAATAAATCTGTGAATATCAAAATAATTAATAGCATATTAGAGATGATATAATGAAAATGTATATATTATTGTTATTTATTTATTTTTTATTGATGATGACTAAATCTTAGCGGATATCGGAATGATATCTATGATTATACAATAATTTCTGATAAAATAATTATATTTAATATTTT
>NW_020271760.1:1897314-1991612 GCF_003268045.1 Sipha flava
TTTTGAGGATATTTGATTATCTTAGTGATTTTACATAGTATTTCTAAAAGTCTATTTTCTACTTATTTGATGATGAATAAATCTTTGCGGATATCGGAATGATATTTATGATTATACAATAGTTTCTGAAAATAAAATAATAATAATACTATAAGTAAAATTAATATAATTTATGCATGATGAACATTAATACTGTTGCGGATATATGATATCTTAGTGATTTTACATAGTATTTCTGAATTTCTATAACATAATTACTCCTTGTTAATGATGAATAAATTCTTTGCGGATATCGGAATGATATCTATGATTATACAAAATCATTCTGAAAACATGGTTGCTTTTTAAAAAGTATTTTTCAATGGAATGTGATTTAAAAATCTTAATTTATAATTAATATTATTTTATATTATATATTTGTAATTTATACATTTTTTTAAAGTTACGATAAATATTGAAGCATTTTGGAATAAATTTTATCTAAAATCTAATATATTATTTATAGGAGGAATGTAAAAGAATTCATAAAAGCCTTATAAGATACCACCATGAAACCAAAGATAAGGAACATCAAAGAATTTTGGCTCGCCACAAAATTATTGAAGATCGTAAAGAATATTTGGAAAGATTAAATACCGTTAGAGTAAGTATACATTTATAACTATTTTTGGTTTTTAAGTTCTTAATGTAAAATATAACCTCAATTATCTGAGGTTAAGCGGGGAGGAGTCATATGGTCAAATTAAAATCATAGTTTTTTTTTTTAAATTTACCTTTATTCTCACATTACAGCAAAGCGATTACATAGAAACCATATATATATATATATATATATATATATAAATCCATAGTTAATCAAAACTTTTTATTTATTACATTTTATTTAACTTATATATAATCTTATATTTATACATATTGTCATGTTTTAGAATAACCATAGCTCAACACATGAAGTAAATGGTTTTTGATTTTTCAGTTTAAAATTATTTTTCTTATTTCACTATATTTTTCACTTATAATTTTTTTTGAATTTGTGACTACATGATATGATAGACAAAATTTTACTGCTCTTAGAAATTCAGTAGAATATCAATACTTTCATAAATATAAATATGTTATATAGTATATAATACTATATAGTATAGCTTACACATTTTTATTAAATTAGTATTATTTTTCATCTTTAAACCAATGTACAATATATTGCTTATATGACTACTTTTGGCACATAAAAATTTTTGGAAGAATTAGCACTGTTAATCACAAATACAAATTATTCAACACATGGTTAATCAAAGCCCTACTGTAGTTTAGTTATAATGAAATATGTCTTAGATGTAATAATTTCATGTTGTTAATACAATTTCTTATCATAGGAAGAAGAAGAAGCTCGCCGTGCTGAAGAAATTGCCAGAGCAGCTGCTTTAGCTGAAATGAAACGATTAGAAGCTGAACGTGAAGAAAGGGAAAAAAGACGCCAAGAATCTGAACTACAAGCAATTAAGGATCGAAATTTCAAAGAAAAAATGCAACAGATTTCTCTAACTGCTCATGGACAAAAAGTTTTGAAAAAACTTAATGATGACGTTAGTTATTATAAATATAATTATTAAATTATTATTATATCCCTAGTCAAAATATTAGTGATTTTTAATATTATACTAAGTATCTCATCGGCGTTTCCCAATTTGGAAAAATTAACACATTATTAGTGAACAAGAACATTACTCAAACAATCACCAAAGTGTATATAAAATATTATCAATAAAATCATTAACTATATTAACTAAATCATTATTTATTTGTAATATATATAACATAAAAAAAAGTCATCAAATTTTTAAAATTAAAATGGTGATGCGTAAAATTAAAGAAATTAGAAACCATTGTTCTATATTAGTACTTCAATTTATCAATTACATTAACATGTCTTATTTTTTTAGTCACTTTAATTTAAATGTTTCCTATCATATTAATAATATTTTCTATTAAACTTTCCAAAAGCTATACAAAGAAACTTAAGCATTTTATTTTGTTTTTTAATGTTAAGTATGTGAATGCACGTCACCCTGTTACCCTTAATATAAATGTATCTTTTCACAGTATTTTATTCATTAATCATTTCAAATAACTATACGTTTATTGTTTTGAACTAAGAATTCATTTTTTCTTATTTAAATTTCATTTTTGGAAGAAATATTAATCTATTCATAAGATTATTAACTAAACATTTTTTCTCAATTACTATTTTTATTAAATATTAAATTAGTATTACTGTTAATAAATATTTGAGCCTTTTTCTTTTTATTTGACAATAATTTTTCAGTGAATTAATTAAACAATGTTATTATTGTGTGTGAAATATTATATTTTTTAACATTTACATATAAATAATTTTTTAGGCTTTGAAAAATATGGATGCTGATGAAATATCTGCCAAAGAAGCAGAAGAATTGGCTAAGGAACGAGCAGAATTAGTTCAAAAATTGAAAAACCGCAAGAAGCAAATGGATTATTTTGAAAGAGCTAAGAGAATAGAAGAAATTCCATTATTAGAGCAAGCGTGGAAAGAAAAACAGGTTCATGATAAAAAATTCTGGGAGCATCAAGAAGCTGAACGTATACAGTTAGCTATTCAGGAACGCAAATTAGCAGAACAAAACCGTGAAAGATTGGCTAGAATGAAACCAGACATGGATATTTTCTTAGGAGAAATGAAAGAACGCCGTACTGCCGAATTCCAAGTAACAATTTGTATTAATTAAATTTATACTTATATTATTATTAATTTATAAATATTATTATTTAGTCAAAATTAGTAGTGTTTGAAGAAGAGTTAATAATAATTCGCAAAGAAAGACTGAAGAAGAGGAAAGAAGAAAGGAAAGCTGCTCTAATCAAACAACGTGAAGAAGAAAAGAGACGCAAAGAAGAAGAAGAAAAAGCACGCAGAGAAGAAGAAGAGCGTAAAAAGAAAGAAGAAGAAAGGAAAAAAAAAGAAGAAGAAGAGCGATTGGCTAATCTGTAAGTATCTATTATCTATTAGTTGTATCTGTAATAACATTTAATTATAATTTTTAAAATAATCTAAACTTTTTTAAAATTATTAGGGCTCGTCAAGAGCAACTTGAAAGACAAGCTGAAATTCAACGTAAGAAAGAAGAAGAAGTACAACGAAAATTAGAAGAGAAGAATAAGAGTCTTTCGTCTTCAACTACATCTTCATGGAGAAATGTTGACAAAAGTAGTAAAGAAGATACCAAATTATTTGGCTCCGTACGAGACAAAGACAGAAGAGAAGGAGCTGGAGGAGGATTTGGACGTACTAGAGATGATGGACCACCACCTGAACGTCGGTCTATATTTAGTAGTAGAGGTAATGATGAACGTAAGACTGTAGCATTTGGTTCAAGAGATAATGATCGTGGTGGTTGGAGTCGTGGCGGAGGCGTAAGTAGTAGTGGAGCATTTGATAAGAATTTCAAAGATGGTGGTCCAAGAGAAGGAGGAAGATCTGCTTTTGATAGAGACACGCCCAGAAAACGTGAAATACCCTCATCTAATGAACCGGTAAATAAATAATTCTTAGTTAATTAGAAACAACTTGTAGAGTACCACTAATTGTGTAATTGATAATATATATTATAATATATTGGTTATAATTTATAGAGTGGAGGAGGAAGTTCTTGGCGTACCAGTCGTGCTCAAGATTCTGAAGATAAAAGAAAGGCCACTAAATGATTGCTAGATGACTAATGGGATGATTCGTCTTCTGTTTGTTTTTTTTTTCCAAATTTGATATATTCATGTTTATTATTATTTTCATATTATTCAAATGTAGAACTTTTGTGCTATAGTCATGTTTTTTTATCTTTACATTTAAAAACATCTTGGTACATGAATATATTTCTGTATGATGTTCATATTGCTACAAAATAAATATTTATTGAATTTGATTATGTGGTAATAAATGCATACGTTAATATTATAATGTATAATATTGACAATATTTACAGCATTGAAAGTGTTTTCCTGAAAAGTAATTAATTTTTTTTTTATTATTATTTGGAAACCAAAAAAAACTTCTCACTCTGATGTACACATAATCTGAAATATATTTAGTATTCTTAGGTGGCAGTTTTCAAATAAAAGAAAGATTGACATGTTTCTAAATTTTTCTTAAATTAACACTACTCCGTTTTAATAAATTTTAAGTGTTCATATTTAATTTTTGGCAGTTTTAATATTGTTTTCTTTTATTTGTATTTAATTTCTTTTTCTTTGGATATAAGAGCTCATATGTTAATTTTATTAACAAATATTAAATATAAATCATACATCAGTTATACATCAATTATAAAGCTATTATAAATTTAAATTGCTATTCTAATCTGGTTAATTTTCTGTATATATTTTTTTTTTATTTAATTTATATTTTTATAGTGTTATTATGGTAAGGAATGCAGACTGAATATATACTTGTATAAGATCAACTTGAAATTAATAGTAATTTTCATCATAAATGAACAATGTTAGGGGATCTATTAATTAGATTAGTTATGATTAATTTTGTTTATTAAACCAATGATGGTATTTTTTCCCTTAAATCAAAATCCCACTAATTGTAAACTATATATGTTACAGAAATTGGTAAAGATGATACAGTAAATTATATACAAATACTTAAATTGTAGTAATGTGAAATTATATGCCATTAATTCTAAATAATTCTTAAAAATATGAACTTTACAGAATATACCATATCTTTTTTATTATTTATCTAGGGAAATCTTTATTTTATTTAAGTTTGAACCTAAAGATTTCACTTTAGGGATTAAGGAATTATATTATTTGATTATTATTATTATTATTATTCCTAGGTCAAGTATTTAAGAATAAATAAATAATGTTAAAATTACGCGCATTAATTATATTGTATTTTCTATAGTACTAATAACAATTGATCTACATTCTGTATTGTGACATATTCAGTTGCTCCTGGGACCTGAAGTACCAATAAATTAGGAATGTTCCACGTTCTCAGGAATCAAATGAAGTAAGAAATAATTATTGAATTCCGGATTATCAGTTTAAAAGTGTAGATCACAAGGATAGTTAAGATTCCATCCGCTCCAAATGTTACTACGAAGCTGAATTCCGAGGAGACGTGCTATTGGGCTCGGCGAAAGCTGTATGCCGAGCATAATTGGTGAATTATTTCAACTTCGCGTTCCAATGTTTATCTAATCCAAACCGGTCTATCATGTTCTTGGATTTGAGTGATAGCGATGCGTGAAGTCATTCGGGAAGACCGGGAGATTGCAAAATTTCGTCTTGTCATTAGATTCGTTGCACTTGTCCAAAGTCTGCTGGAGACCGTTGTCGGAGGAACAATACGAATTGTCCGCGGTCCGCCGGGGGACATAACGTTAAATCGCGCCATCTGGCGGTTGCTATAAAACGAAAAGTACAACGTTCTGTTCAGAGACGAGTCGATGTATAGCTCTCACTTGTGACGGTCGTGACCACTGTACGTGGTATATATACCAGACGGACTCGTTCTTTCCAGCAGAGGTGCTTGGACACGTTAGGTACCATTATTCGCCGTACGGCGAGCACACGCATCGTCATCACTTGCTTGATCAAACATCTACTGTGAAAGCATTTGATTCCGACAACTGTACACAAATATTCCCCAACCCCTATGAAAACAATGATTTAATAACCATAATGAACTAATGTAAAATGTATATGTTTTAACGGTAACGCAAGATCGTACCGACGGTCCACCAATTCCACCTCGCCCAAAACATTTTGCAATCATTTTTTTTCGACATGTGAATAAAGAATTACAGCAAAATGTGTACGTCATGAATAACACCTATCGGCAGGGGTTGTTCTAAGGGGGGGGGGTCAGGAGATCTACTGACCCACAGTTCATTTTTGTAGATAAACTGACCTACTAGACTGGAGTAAACACCATCTTCCAAATGTGACGCCACTGGTTTAATTGTACAGTAAAACATTCCTGTGCAAGGTTAGGTTAACCTGATCAGTGGCGTGTATAGAAATTGTTTCCACTGTGGGCTAATTTTTTACGAACTCATAATTTTCTAAAATGTGTTACCACTGGTTCGGCGTAATTCATTATCACTTTATCAGTTATTTATTATAAAAGTACGAATTAGAAATTATTCATTTGATACCTAATATTTTTATTTTCAAACTTTAATTTATTTATGACGTATAAAAATTATGAACAGTACTCAAAAGTTCTAAAATGTTTTCATCTGAAATTTCACTATGGGACATGTCCCAGATGGCCATCCATGATTATGATTTATGCAGAAGCGGAACTAGGGGCAAGAAGACGGGGATTCATATCCGGGCGTAACATTTTAGAGGGTGTAATTTTTGTAATATATAATCTATAATTGACTACTAGTTTGATATTTTTAACTTTTTTATTGAAAATTTGTTTAAAACTCAACAAGTATGATTGTATCAGTGGCGTATTTATAGGGGGGGGGGGGTTGCTGGGAGGTTTCCATCCCCTCTCTTCCAAAAAAAAATATTTGAAAACGTCAAATTTTAAACATATCAGTAATTTAATAATTTTAATTTGTTTATTTAATAAATTAAAATAATGAAAATATATATATATAAAAATACTAATAATAATTAAATTGTAATCGGATAATAATAATAATAACTTAATTGATAACACTATCATGATTTTTTATGAATACGAAATGTCTTAGTTTTTTACTTATTTATAAACTCCTGAAAGCTTAGAGTATCAAAGTATTTTTTTTTTTTATTTAGAACATTTTCTAATAAATTTCAAATTTTTAACACTCTCGGTTATAAAATGCATAAAATCATTTTTTAAAAATAAATAAAATCAAATTTTAATTAAATAATTGTATATCTATATTATGTTAATCTTGTTTATAAAACGTATAAAAAAAATACGTAAAAATATTCAAAAAGTAACCAACCAATAATAAATAATTATAAATGGTTTTATGCATTTTATAATGAATTGTAAAAATGTGTTATTTATTAAAATTTAAATAGCTCTTATTCAGTCAATTTTGGTTTTAGAGTCATGGTTAATTGGTCAAAATGGTTTAAAAAATTCAATCTATCCAAGTTTGGTACCAAAAATAACGGTTGCTATTAAAAAAAAATAATAAGTTGCATTGCGTATGCACGTACCGAGAGGGTTAAAAATTTGAAATTTATCTGAAAATGTGTATTTATATACTACTAGCTTGTAAAAAAATTTGATTTATTTCAACATAATCCGGCCAAGAAATTCGGTGTTCCCTAAATTGGTAACAATTAACAAACACATGGTATATGAAATTGTTTTACTTTCGACACCTATATAAAATTAGATTAAATTATAACTAAATATATTAATTAGAATTCAATTACTTATATAAATCAAATAAACTAGCAACACTAAATTAACCTATCATATAAACGGAAATATCTTTGCTATTAACACTGCCATGGTCTCACCATCTAGGTCGATTAATAGGTTTATTATGGGAGATATCTGACAATATTATTGATAAAATTATAAAATTATATGTAAAATGTATTATATATATTGCAATATGTAAATAATGGTGAGCGGAGAAAGCCTAATTAAAAAGCCTAGTTAACAGGAAATATGGATCGAAGGTGAAAACAACATGTTATTTTCACTTTTACACATAATAAATGCAAGTTAACATTATAATGAGAAGCAATAATTAGAATACTTAATATCACGCCACCATAAGTCCTTGGGAGAGCCCGCATAAATACGGGTAGAGCACTTACGAATGATCAGAAGTAGATAGGCAGTTATGATTTAGACAGTGTTAGGCTGGTCATTTTCGTTTTTATAAATTATTAGTCGTCGTGGACATTGTTACAACCACATCGTTCGAGTACATAATTCTTTACTTAGACTAAAACTGATCTTTATTTCTATAGCATTAAGCTGTTTCAACTGTTTGTTATTTTTCTTGTATCGATAAAAGTTTTAATGTTAAAAATAATAATATGTTAGTTTTTTAGTTTTAATGTTTTAAGTGTTTAAAATACAAGTGGTCAACTATGACATGCTCAGCCCCTCCACTACCTCGGACTTTCGAATTCAAATTTTTACAGTCGTTTGAGTTTCGTTTGTGCTTGTTTGTGCTTTTATTCCCATCGTTCGCGTTTAACCCGTTTGCGAGATGTTAAACATTGAAGGAGGGAGGGGCCTAAGGACATGCTTAATAAATTCAAAATATATTTAAACACACTTTTTGTGTATATTGTTTTATCAACACATTTTATAAAGTAAACTTAGTATATGTAAGTAACCAATTTTTTATTTATTATCGACCTGTTCGTTTATTCTAAGTTTGTGCAGATTTGTGATCAAATTTCGGCAGAAAATTCTGATTTACTTGGGTTTTTTTTCATACTTTAAGTAATGACCCACATAATTTTTTTAAAAATGAATTTGCATACAAAATAATAAGACCTTTTCTCTTTGTTTATATTTGAGAAAACCAAAACAATACGTTCATTATTAAAGGATATCTATTTTCCAATTTATAAATGCCAATCACCTTTTTTAAATTAAATAACATTCAAACAATTATTATTATATCATTAGCTTTTTACACAGCATATATTTATATAATAAAATATTTTTCATATGACAAATTTTCTTAGGTATACATTTAATAAAAATGTAATCATTTATTGATTTCTTGAAATATAAAGTAATTCTACAATAAATATGAAAGTATATATATGTAACATTTTATAATAGTTTTAAATTAAAATTACAAAAAATATTTTACTAATAATAACAAATTTGATATAGGTATAAGAACATTTTAATATTAATTACAAACATTAAAAAAAAAAACAGATATTATAATAGTTATTTACGTAAAAATTAAAACGTATGAACATTTTAATTAAAAAATAAATGACACATTACAGTTTTTAAGTTTTTGAATAAAATTTTAAATTAAAACATAAATACATTATTTAAAATGCTTTTTGACTTATTCAAATTATAAAATATACTAACATTAGTAACCTAATACTTTTTTATTTAGTGTACAGTATGAATTGACAGTTAACCTTTGTGGATACTCTTACGTATCGTGTGGAATGCAGTTGGTCATCACATCGTTCCCATGTATTATTAGTTTCCCTCCAATTGTATGATACATAATGCCCAATTGCATTAATGTTTTTGGATTTTGGTATTATGAAATTAATAATACCTCTGAGTGTGAATTTGTTATGTAGCACATTTATTGTTGTTGGAATGTCACTCAAAACGACAGTTAATTAAAAGTCTAATTTTTTTTTCCCAACTCAAGATTTTGGAAAACAGGTTCAATGAAAAAATGTTTTCCAAATGTAAAATTTGTTTTAAATTTTGTACATGGTCCGCAACGTGCCAAAAACCATTTTTGACCACGGGACGGTGAAGATAATATAGTAAAGGAACTGCAGTAGCCGCCGCTTATTGGACTCACTTTGGGACCCGACAATTTGAGTCGATTAACCGAATGAGTCAATAAGGCGAATGACTCAAAAAAATTTTAAAAATCCTTAAATTTAAAACCGTATTTACTTAAAAATATGTATTGAGATTCAATATGTATGTATAAAAATAAAAATCTATACGCAATTAAAAATAAAATAATTAAATAAAATATGTACCTAATTAATAAAATAAATTAATTTTTTGATAAAGTGTATTGATGTAGTGTTAGAGGGTATGAATACGAGGTTAATATGTTTAAATTTCACTGTAACCACATGAGCCGTGCAGTTATCGACTAGCAATAAAACGTCATGATGAAGTTCATTGTCCTACTTGATCAACCATTCGGTGAAAATTTCTTTTATCATCCATGCATTACTGTTTGCAGTATAGTCTACCGGTAGATTCTTAACACCCTTGAAACACCGGGGATTTTTACTTTTACCAATCACAAGCAGTTTTCTTTTTTCACCATCCATACTCGCACAACATAATATGGTTAGACGTTCTTTACTAGTTTTAGTTCCTCTAGTTTTTTCATTTTTGAACGCGTAAGTGTGCTCAGGTAATGCCCTGAAATAAAGTCCAGTTTCATCCGCATTGAACACACAAGACGGAGGATATTTGGCGATAACTGATGGCCATTCTGAATGAATCCACAACCGTGCAGCTACATGGTTGGCTTCTCCCTGTTCTCCATGTGGCTTAACGAATGAAATGTTTTCGCGTTTCTTCCATCGGTGAAACCAACCTTCTGTTGCCACAAAATTATCTTTGCCTATTTTTTTCTCAAGATCTTCGGCTTTTTGGCGCAAAAGTGGTCCTGTAACTCGGACATCTTTTTGTCTGACTTTTGTGAACCATTGCTTTAAATCTTCTTCAACTTCTTCTTCTTTACCGACCCTTTTTCTTTCACGGTTTGAATTCACATTTTCTAATGATGCGTTTTCGATTTCCTGTCGACTTTTCAGCATCCTACCTAGTAAACTTTGAGACACGTTCAACTTACATGCTGCTTGTCGCTGGCTCGTTTTCGGAAGCTCGTCATATTTTTTAAGAACATCTAATTTTTCTTCCACACTCAAATCACGTCGTTTGTTCATTGTAACACGATAAATAAAAATGTTTACACAGAATGTAAACGCAGGCAACACACTGAACACGACGACGTCTATTCATACACTACCTGCCGTACTAATTGACATTGACGACTGCTTGGTTTATCGTGAAAAGTAATTTATTTTATCTCCGTGATAAAAGCAAAATATGTACCGGTACCGACTTATTTATAACACGTTTTTTCAATGTATGTACATATTTTCCTTGTTTATCTGATTTTAAAATGATCCTAATAACCGGTGTGTGAGTCGAATAGACGAATTTTTTGCTGTGTGTTAGTATATGTGCAAATCAGGACCAGCCGTTTTGAGTTTAATAGACGAATGAGTCAATTAACCGTGAGTCCAATAAGCGACGGCTACTGTATTGCTATTACTGATTCATTCATCCTCACGACATTAACAGATTTTGTTATAGAATTAATAAACTTATATTAACGTTTTGTTGATATTTTGTATCTACTAAAAGCAAACCGAAGGTGGTTTGCGTACTTATGCAATTTGATCAACCATGTGTTATTTACTATTATAAATTATAACTCTTTAACTATTTGCTAAATAGACACCAGTCTTGTAAAGTATTCGAATACTTTTTGAAGTATTTATATGCTATTCTGAATACAATTTATTTTATTTATTTTTTGAGTATTTTGATTATTTCTTAATTGTATTTTTACTAAAATTTAAATACTCGTATTAAAATACCATAAAGAATTTTATTAATTTTAATTTATTATTTTTAAAAAAAAATTGATTTTGTTGAAAACTAATATTATGTTTTTGTATAGTAAAAGTAGGTAGGTAATAACAATGTTACCACACTAAATACCACATTACATTTTATATAGTTTCTGTATTGGAATTTTTTTAAGAAAACTGAAAATCTAATAAATTTGAAATAGTTCCATATTAACAGTAATATTACCAATTTTTATTATATTTTTTTCATTGAAATTTAATCATTATTATTTGAAATATATATGAATGCAGAATGAAATATGTGAACATGTATTTATCTCTAAATAGTCAGACATGTTATAATAATTGTTAAGATTCATGGAAAGTAGTAACATAAAAGGTACCTATACTGGTGTACAATGCATATATATATATAATATAGCATAAAATTAAAAAAAATACTTGGATTTGTATTCAAATACTTTGTAAGTATTCATAAAATACATTTTTATAATAGTATTTTAAAAGTATTTTTAATGCTTTTTTATTCGAATACTATTATTAGTATCTTAATACTTTTTCAAAAGTATTGTTTACAAACTGTGTTTACGGTTAGACACGTAGGTATGTATAAGTTTCAATGCGAATTCGTAGTAGCCTGTCAGATCTAAAATTCCGTGGCCGGATAAAATGGTCGCTTAAACGTCAATTCAAATTTAAAAATGACAAAATAAGAAAGGTTTCATATAATTTTAAAAAACGTTACTGGTTCGCCGAGAGGCGACACGTGATGGCATCGCGCATGGATGTGGTAATGTTATTACATATTAGGTATCTATTTATTATTTCACCGCGGCCAGTACTCTATTAAATTGTATTATTATTCCGTCCGCCGGTAATTGCTAGTTTGAAGCCATGCGGTAAGAACATTTATTATTATAATTAAGATAAGTGTTTATTTTTATTATAATTTTATTTCTGAGCGAGTTTTATGCCTTCGGCTTTCTCGGCGCCAACATAAATAATAAAAAAAAAAGTTCAATATAAACACAAATTGCATTTTCTTATTTCTCAATTTCCACTCATATTATGTCCAAATGTATCTATTATTATTATTATTATTATTATTATTATTATTATTATTATAAATGTATATTTAATCAATGGTTATACACCATATTAATATATTTAAATAAATTTATTTTAAATTCAAAAGATTGATATAATGCCTTTGAACTGTTATGAAGAAATGGTAAAGCTTTTAGATAAGAACTAAGCCCAAAAAAACGTTTGATAGATTATCACAGAAATTAAAATGTAAATTATAACCTAAAATAATTACAAGCCTGATGCATAAAATTGAAGACAATTTTAATGAAATAATACAACAAAATATGAATATATTGATAGTGATCAAATCAACAACTATTCCAAGTGTGATTCTTCCAGAAATTCATCAACTAGTCCATACTTGTAATACACAAAAAAAATAAATACATAGTTTTATAAAAAAAAGTTGAAGCAACAATTTAAGCTAACATTCTTATTGGTCATAGCATCACAGGACAATGTTCATTACAATTAGGCAACTAAATGAAAAAAAATGTTCTAACAATTTAATGTAACTCTTAATAAAAAAAAATATATACATATAATATTAAGTAAACTGAATACATAATTAGTTAATTGAACCAATTTGCACTCGGTGTGAATTTTTTCCTAAAAATTGTTTATTTAAACTGTTGCCATGGCAAATATTACCCTCTAAATCCAAAGCATAATTGTGATCAACCACATTATCTAATGCTTTTTTAATAGCTTCATCTATGTTGTCAGCGGTAATATAAGATTTTGATTTTTCCTAAAAGAACATGAAAATGACGATTTGGTAAATAACTCTGCGAAAAATAGTTTTACTCTAAATATATACTTTTTCTAGTCTGATAATTTGCTCAATCTCTTCATGTTTTAGCTTCTTTAGCTCTTCGGTTTCAATTAACCGCGCCAAGATGATTTCTCGCTCGGCTTCACATTCTATAGCCATCCTTTTGTCTCTGGCCATAGCCACTTCAGTGTTCCATTCATCATTGATGGCTATGCATTTCAACCACAACGCTTCTTCCTTGTTTGCGATTTCTTGCAACACCTCATGACCCGTGAATGATGTTTCCATCTCGGTTTCTAACTGTTTCCTGTAACAGGTGGAGGAGCAAAGGACATGCACAATGATTCGCGAAAAGACAAGCAAGTAATATATATTAAATAGCAAGTAACTTATTTAACACTATTGTAATCACTGTATGGACTTCATGGTGGTCCGGTAGTTGGTGAACAGTTGGAACAATTCGTTCTTTTCTTCAACGGCGATTCGCGGCCGAACGGGTACGCGAAACATTTTCGTCGGTGCTTTCGGCAACCATCTGGGCTTCCTGGTGTATCTGATCGGCTGCTGGTTAATGGCCTTGGTCTTGCACAACAACGTGCCGAAAAGCAGTTCGGTTTTGCAAAGGTTTTGCATACTTGGGAATCGAGTGCTTAACGCCAGGGAGATAAAACTTTTAAAAAAAACGTACTGTGTACCGCTATAAAAACGAATGTAAAAAGAAATTGAACAACACAGATAAAAAGTGAATTGTTGTGATAATGATAATTCATGTGGTTTAAGTAGCTTCGACCACGACCATGTTGTCGGTAAAGTAGTATTAATCCTTTTATCACACAACTGTTATCGACGGCCGTATATGATTAAAATCTTACAATTACAATAATCTTTAAAGTACATGGTCAGTAAATGACAATGAACGTGATTGTCAGTCAAGGCTAATCATGTATTTGCATGATTGATAATGACTGGCAATCCATTTTCGTAACTGATAAAATTCAAATGGTTTCATTTTTGGCTGTCAATTAAATTGATTTAGGGTGACCAGATTTAAAATACAAAAATACGAGACTAATTTTTTTTATTATAAATAAACATTTTTGGATCACAATTGTACAAGTTATAAATATATTTTAGTATTTATTAGTATTAACTGTTAATAATATAAATTAATATGATTTAAATTATATTTGAAGTTGATGCTTGGTTATTTATTATTATATATTTTGAATCCTTTGACAGATATTTTTCCGATGAATATATTTGGTTTAAAAGTTTCATATTTCTCAACAAAAAATCATGAACTGCGGATCCGTCACTACCTCCATATGGGACACCTTATGCGTTTTATGTGAACATAAATCGACTGCAAAACATTACCGTTTTCGGTTTTCAAACGCCAGTGTAAACGAGTAATTGTGAAATGTATATAAATAAAACCCAACCGGCAAGTAATGAATTTTTTCCTTTCCGGATTTAATTAACTTTTTGATATTGAAATCGTATATATAGTATTTCAATAATTACATCTGAACCAAGGAGTCGGAACGGGTCACAACCCGGTTCCGAAACCCGGGGTATCCGGCAAATATTTGAAACACGACATGAACCGAAATCAGAAACCTGACAAATACGTGAAGCTGGTAACCGGAACCTGTAAAAAGTCAATCTACTTCGAGTCCCCGATTTAAATGCTCGATTGAAATATCATTTGGAATCCGTTGCATAAGAGCGTTAATTGGTTCAACATTTTACAGTCGGATGCAAATGTTGAGAATCCCGATTCGTTATGTTAAACGTGAATTTGTCAACAATCAACATTCGATTGATACACATTTGACTACGGGCGTAGAACAAAATGTTAAAGTAAATACTCTTGTTTTTATTCGTCGATGATTGCGGTCCGTCGTTTCGTTTCTCCGACAGCATATGGGTGCGAAACAGTCGACACGTCCGAATCGAACCCGATGAGTTCTCCCGGTAATCTCCGGGTGCTGTTAACAATTTCCGGACGTGTTGTGGATGATTAGTGGACAACAGGGTCTAAAATATATCCAATTTCAGGGTACACACTTTTTTAGTACCCAAAATCTATTTGTTTTTGTTATGGGATTTTTATCGTATAAATTGTTATCAAACACGCGTTCTATGATTTTACCATAGAATATAATAATATAATAGGCAGTTTCAGCTGTGCTATTAATATATATTAATAGTTTTATTACTCTGTGAGACATTCCATGACTATTATCAATATTAATTGAGATAGCTGATAAGTGATAGGAAAAACATGGGTATTTTATATTACAGTTATTATGTTTAATATTTCATTGTTATTTCATCAATAATTTCTTATTCTAGTCACTAGTGTAAAAACTTGGTACACACATTTGTCATTCAGACTGCACACTTTAATTTTCAGAGTACACACTATATGTCAGGGTACACACTATTTTAGGCCCTGGTGGACAAGGACTGTAATTTTAACACCTTAGCTCATTCAAGGGTGACACAGAACGCGCTTTGTGCGTTCATAACATGCTAAAATGTTATTTCTATCGTTACGCGTAAACCAAATGAATAACAATCGGCGTAAACACCAATGTTGACGTTTACGAGTTACATATATGGGTAATCGCGAAAAACGAAATTTCGTGTCGTACCTCCGTTACGCTGCAATTGTGCACGTTATTGGCGATGATCGCCGTAGGCATGGGCGTGTCCTCCATGGCTAGGGAGGCTAATTGTAAGATTTTAGTTTTTTTTTACATACATTTGTGTACACCTCCTACCTAACAATTGTGACTCATTTATCGTGTTACAACATTGCGAACACCTAAAACTTTTTACGTATAAATGTAAACGTCTAAAATGTAGATAACCGACTATTATGATAGCCCGTGAGATACACAGTGTTTTAATATCATTAACTAAGAACTTCGTTTTTATATATCAATTATCATTAGTCAAAAACACTTTCAATTGTTTAATATTTCAACAGGTTAACCAGGTGTGCAGGGCGTATGTAATTTGCCAAAAACAACCCCCCCAAAAAAATAAATATGTAATTTGCACCACATCTAAATATTAATTTTGGTAATTTGCGCTACTTTTTAAAGTTGTAATTTATGCCTCACAATACTAAATAAAAGGGCATTAAGTAATCTGCGCCATCGTGTACCTACAAAAAATGTAATTTGCACCATTTTAAAATTACTAAATAATTTTTTTTAAACAGACTAAAATATTGTATTCTTAACCATTACACTGGCCAATTATGTTCACTTTAATAGAAAATTGTTTATAGCTTTTGGCAATTCTTCCATTGTTTTTGGTAATGGTGGCATCATTTTTCTACGGGTGTTATACATATTTCGTCGAACTAATGATATATCATCAGTAGTAATGGTTTGTAAATTAGATTAATTTTCAGAAATTTCTGTTCGTAATATCTTACTTGGTTTAGTATACAGATTTTACATAGCTTTTCTCTTACATTCATTTGAATATATTTTTCTGTGTATACTTGGTTGATCATGCCCGTTATGTTCATTTACAATTTCAACTATTTGTACAATATTTTCTGAAGATATGTACATTTTTGTAGTGCAAGTTCTGACAGTAGGTACAAAGCCATCGCATTGAACAATTTTTAGATTCATAAACTTTTCGATACGTAACATTTTTAAAAAATAATAAATCTTTGTCTCTAGTACTTTTAATAATTTCATCGATATTTGTATCCATTACTTATACTTTTATATAATTTTGAAATGTGAAATATGAAATATGAACGCACATACGATTAATATCGGACTAATTGTAAATATCAATATATTGCTGTTCAATATTATTCGATATTATGACCATTGATAATTTTTATTATATTAGACGTACCTATTCGATTTCGCCTCTACTTATTATTATTAGTTCGCATTGGTATTATCGCATTTCCAATGTATTATCAGTAAATGTACCTGCTGGTAAATTCCAACAATTAAAGTTGAAAGCGTGGCGCAAAATACATTTTTAATTTTTATATTTTGGCGCAAATTACATACGCGCTTGAATGTATCTATTGGTGGCGCAAATTACAATAAAATTGGCGCGAAATACTTATCTCCCGGTGTGCAAGGTGTTCAAATAAACAAGTACGACCGAAAATTTAGGGCGGTTTTATAAATCAAATCTTAAAAAAATTTATCATAAAGACTACTTGTATAACAATAGTTGATTGTAAACATCAATCATCAATCATATTTTAAAGATTAACTAAAAATAATTTTGATAAAATTTTTGAAGTTTAACAAAACTCTGGACAGTGCTCAGATATAAAATGTTGGGGGAGAACAAAAAAATTTGTATGACATATGCAGCCAAATAGTTATGGGAGTGGGTCTGTATTATTTTAATATATACTACTACAATTGTAAGACCATTCAATAAGTTGATGGAGAGGCAGCTGCCCCCATTCTCACCCATAAACACGCCGATGGTCGTGTAGGTATACTATCTTATACGTAAGTCTAAAGATGTTTTTCAGATCATTTTTGATGTGAAACATTTACTGGCGTGCCTTGGTTATACGATGTCGTGATGCTGTGACGGTCCAAAGTACAACGATATGACGTCCCCACTTTCGTCGTTGCTGTTGCCATTGTTGTAGCGCGACGGCAGTAGCGTGGTGCTTATCAGTAAAAGTAATCCAAAATAATCGCAGTGTAGATAATTACTCTATAATGCTGTCGTACCTGTTATCTATGTACTGTCCTCATAGTATGGAATAACATCTTCCGTTTGTTTTCATAATAAATACTAACTTTCTTTTCGATATTATTAGTGTGCGATGATAATATCCTTTCAAGTTTAAACATGAGTGACAGTGACGATCAAATCGCTATAAAGAAAAAAAATAAATGACCAAAGTGCAGACTGCAGTAAAATGTGTAATACGCAACGTTCTGAAACACATCCACCGATTCAAGCCAAAAGTAAGTAAATCATCTACCCATATTATAATAATTATTACTTTTACTTTTAAGAACTATTAACATACTAATCATGAGTACCTTCTCGTTATATTATACAGTAGGTAATCAATTCATTTTTTAGGTATATTATAAATTTACTCATACTCCGTTCGCGCGGATAATATTGTTACTTAGTACAGCGTGACATACGTAATGGGTAAACTGAATAATTTTAGTGAAACGTAGCGTACAACGTATATTCCAATAAATTCTATAGCTAATTAGCCCTTAGATGGGAAACGAAAAAAATAAAAAAAAAATACGGTATTCAAAATAATCTTTTTTCATTTCTTGCCCTTGACTATTATTATTTTTTTATTATTTTTTATTGTATATCACACATAGCCTTATTATTGTTTTGTATAAACATTTCGTATATATTTTAAGTAAATCGCAGTGTTTATTACGGTGGACGGTGTAGTGTTGTAATTTAAATAATTTTGAAAGAATATGGACTTTACATAAACATAACGATGGTAAATTACTGAGATCAATAATTAATAAATAATACATTTAATTATAATATTCTCCAAGTTATATAACTATAACAATTATATAATACATAAGTGCTTATTATTTAAGAAATTATTAACTTACCAAATATACAAATAAATACATTTATGGTATGTATATAATATCATGTTTTTTTGCTAATCTAAATCCACTTATAAATTTCAAAACGGTTACTAAAATTATTTTACACGTCTATTTAATCATACTATCTATAAGCCTATATAATTAAAATTGATATTGTTTTAAACAGTTAAGTGTAGTTTATAGTTATCAAGTATTATGAAAAATATAAGTACAATCGATTAAGTTAACCGAATATTCTAAAAGTAAAAACAATTTAACAGTGCGGTAAAACTATTGTTACTATACTCGAATGATCATCTATTTGTTATTTATTAATAACAAATTATCATTATTAATAATAATTATTATTATTATTAATAATCATCTATTTGTTACTTTTTCGTCGCACAACCCTTAGAATATTCGACGCGATTAATATAGTTTGCTTACGCTCATCGTGCGGAGACCTGTCCGAAAAAGAACCCGTTATTATCGCGTACCATCGTAATTCTCGATATTTTGAAAACGTCGACAAGGAAGTCGTTTAAATAAACTACGCCCGGCCGCAGTCGGGTGCGAACCATACGGCGTGCCCAATGCGTCGTTCATAACCGCACACTTTTTTATCTTAATCCCACATATTTTCGCCCAAATTAAACCGCTCAATACCGCATACATTTATATATATCAATTACGTATACATTTGTCTAAAATAACATGAGTGCACCTCGAGACCGATCGGGGTCATTCGCTCGCTCGGACGGTTAAAAACGAAAATATCCCCCGATTTGATATGTAACATCACCCCAAGTAGGTCCCAGGTTAGATAGGACTCACACGAAACCGGCAACGTGAACTGTATATGCAAAGTGTGCAGAGAGAAAGGAACTGTTAACCAAATGTGTGCAGTCTTGAACCACCGACCTTTCAAATTTCCCTTTTTAACAATAGAATAAATATGTGCGGTATTGAACGATGTAAAATGTGCGGTTATGAACGGTAAGTGTGCGGTTTTGATGACCGCCGGCGTGCCACACGTACGTACGCATGAAAATCGGTCGTGGACAAAACGAGTAGCGTGCGATTCGGAAGGGATTACGAAAACAAAATAAATACGCGTACTCGTCGCATGTGTTACTCCGGGATTAGAGGGGTAGAGGAGCGGGGTGGGAGCGTACGTGCAACGTAATCTTTCGATGTTTTCACCGTTGCCGCGGCAACGCGATGTGCGTATCACGAGTGTGTTCATTCGGAGGCCGTCGTCGTGGTGGACGTGGGACACTCGTCGACGATGTTTATGGAACACTCGGTGCCGTCGTTGGACGTGTCCTGGTCGTCGGTGGTGGTCGACGACACCCGACTGCCCGGCTCGTGCAAGTACGCCATGACCGGCGCGTACTGGTAACAGTAATACGGGGCGGCGGCGGCGGTGGCGGCTGAAGTCGAAAAGTGCAACCCGTTACCGAAACCCAGGTAACCGGTGGTACCGACGAGTTCAGCACTACCGAGTTCAGTACTACCGTCACCGCCGCCGCCGCCGCCGCCGCCGCCGACGCCACGAATGAGATGATTCCGTTGCTGCTGTTGCAGTAACAGACGGTAATCGCTTGCCGCTGCGGCCGCTGCTACGGTTCCGGTCACCGCGTGTCTGCCTGGTTGTTGGTGGTGGTACACCGTCGCAGCGGCCGCCTTCTCGGAACACTCGTCCCGGACCAACACTTTGACCGCGACCCTTTTGGCCGGCAAACTGCCGCCGCCGCCGGACGTCCGGTGCTCGCCCGCCGCAACCGTTGGCACCTGCAACTGTTTGCGTTTGGTCTTGTACCGCCGGTTCTGGAACCAGATCTTCACCTGGGTCTCGGTCAGCTTCAGCGAGTGCGCCAAGTCCGCGCGTTCCGGCCCCGACAGGTAACGCTGCTGGTTGAAACGCCGTTCCAGCTCGAACACCTGCGCACCGTGAACACGAAACGTCGTATTATTTATCTGCGAACGCAGTACGGCGGGGTGTTGACCAGTTGCCCCCCCCCCACGGCTGTTATCGGGATTTTTAAAATATACCAGTTGCCCTCACATGTTAATATATACACGATTACAATATATAGCCTGTAAAATAGGGGAGGTAAATATACAAATAATGAATAAAATTATTTATAAAAATAATGTAAAATAGTATAAAATTATAAAATCAAATTTTGATATTTGCAATTATATATGATATTGTATTTTGTAATAAATTATAATATATAATATATATTATACAAATAGTATGGATAAAATGAAAATCATAACGATAAAAATAAAAAATTCATAATAAATTGTAGTATACATCATATATTATGAAAAAGTTAATAAAATAATAAATATTATAATAATTATGTGGTATAATTTGTCAAAAAAAAAAAAAAAAATTAAATATAATAATTATGTATTATGTTTTGTTATAATAATTACTAACAGATTTTACAAAATCTAATCTACTAATATTTTTGTTTTTATATTTATTTATAAAATCTTCTATTCTGACTTTTTTGTTTAAATATGTGTGATTAGTTTTATTTTTAATTTCGTTTACACTGCTTATAGCAATGTACGTATTTGTTTGTACTTCTTTTATAACATTTAAAAAAATAAAAATGTTTGGATGTGCACTACTAAAGTTCTTCGAAAATGACGAATGAAATGATTCACATGCATTTGTAGTCCTTTCTGAATCAATTGAATTCATAACCCACAGTGCAGGTGGAAGAGTAGAACTTGAGGAAATATTTGTGTCAATTAAATAGTCAAAAAATTCAATTAATTTTTCTGATAAAGGCTTAATTGACATTAGATCTTCAACAAAACAATCGTCTACTTCACTAGAGGGTAGTAATGAGAGACCGAAAATTAAGTGAAGCCATTTTCCAATTTCTGATTTTGGATCTATATAATCCGACTTTAATCTTAATAGTTGTATGCGTTTCCACCATGACTGAGTTAGATGAAATCTGCACCCCACGATTGTAATTAATGGCCAAACAACTTTGGAAGCTACATGAATACTTTGTTGGAAATCGGATACAATAATTGACGGCTTGAATTCAAGTTCAAAGCTAGAGCATTTTTTTTTTTTAACATATTAAATAATAATTCGTACGTCTTCGATGATTTCTTAGGCAGTAATGAAAATACTAATGGAATATAATGTTCATTTTTGACACAGTGTATTGTAAAAAGTCGTAAAAAAAATTTTGCACAGTATTCAAATGTTCCGTCTATAAAAATTTTGTCTCGGGAACATAAAAATTTTAAATTTGATTCTGTCGTAAAGCATACAATATTTTCCGTCTCGTTCTCATATAATAGAAAATTATCACCTTTGTAAGTATTTAATTGTAATAGTGTTAATGCTGAATGAACTTCAGAAATAGATTAAGGTAGTGGTGGAAGTGATTTTCTTCTCGCACGATAAATGCTTCTGCGAATGGAGTTTACATCGTTTGATGTTACATCCATGACATTTATGAATAATTAAACTTCTTCACGTATTAACTTTAATGGGCATTTAGAAATATGATCCACAGCTTTGCGTTTTAAATTATTAGAAATGGTTATTTTTGTTAAATTTTTACGCGGTGAATGTTTATATTCGATAACAGATTTTAAAATCACCGTTTCATCTTCACTCACAAACAGCTTTGATGTACAAGACTTTAATGTACATCGCCATTTCACACCCGCTTGTGTAATGCGATCTTTATAAAAAATATAATTATTTAAAACTAACAAAACATTGCCCTTTTCACTATACATTCGCGTAATATTTTCCATCGTGTTAACAACGTCAGTGCTTTTCGTCTATTAAAATGTACCTATCAAAGACGTATACATCGTATCATTTAATAATTTCTTACAAAAAAAAAAAAACTACTAATAAAGATGGGTTTAATAAATGATAATAACTAGCGTATTCCGATAAAGCGTAATATAATTGACGTTAATACCGTTATAAATCGGCTATCCACTTAGACGCGTCTAAATTTACGTTTTTGTAAAATCCTGGCTTTGCACCTAGTAATAGGTTATTATTATTAATACAATTTTCATTTTATCCATACTATTTGTATAATATATTATATTTATTATTTATTACAAAATACAATATCATATATAATTGCAAATATCAAAATTTGATTTTATCATTTCATACTATTTTATATTATTTTTATAAATAATTTTATTTATTATTTGTATATTTACCTCCCCTATTTTATAGGATATATATTTTAATCGTGTATATATTAACATGTGAGGGCAACTGGTACATTTTGCTCTAGGTAATTTGGGGGGAATAGGTATAAAAAAAGGTACTTTTGGGGGCAACTGGTACATGCCCGTACGGCGAACGTTGCCAACAAAAAATTAGATTATTATTATTCGAAACAGAAGTTTACGCGTCCAGGCTCGATATCGTTATACCGCCAACTATTGTGCGACGCTGGTCGGGTAGGTTACATTTTTGATGACTTGTTTAGTTTACCTATGAGACTTGTAAGTTAAGTACCGAATTAAAAACGAATTCTCTTTGTAGTAATTTTATTCAAGTTACAAGTTGAGTAGAAAAAATAACACTTAACTAAGTAAAGGATAGGCGATTTTTTTTTTTTAACTCGATTATATTTTGTTTATTATATAAAGTTATATTTGTGTGCGTTTATTTGATTCCCATTGAAATTCAGGAACAGTGCGTTCAACGCTTTCGCGATTATAATACCGATTATTTTTGGTAAAAACAATAAATTTTACAATAAAATATATTTTATATGTTAAATTTTTGGAATTTAAATTAGGAAAAAAACTCAATACGAATATCAATCAGCTGAATACCATGGAAATTAATAAACTCGGTAAATTGAGAGTTATTTAAAAAATATATTAGCTCGTACTTCATTTTTAACTCGTTAAGTCTTTATTTCGCCCAGAATGCGTTACCTTGAGTTTGATGTCACTAAACAAAAGTAACCCTCACGAAACGTCCTAATGATCAACTCACGGTAAAACAATTTAATTAATAAATCGTTAAAATAGACGATTTTATCGTGCAAAAACAAAACTAAATAAAAAAATACTTCAACCCTATTTTCCATGCCATAATAGATTTTTCGATTTTTCAATTTAACTGAACTATTGAGTATAAAATAATTTTGTTATTATACATATGCATATGAAAACAATTTTAAATTGCAGTGTTGGATTTAAAACACATTGCATTAATCTACTACAAGTACTCGTATAAAAAATTATGGTTCACACATAAGAAAAACGTAATCGTAAAATAGAAATGTGGTAAAGTTGAGATTACTTGCTACTGTCATAAATAAACCATACATGAATTACATTTTAGAATTGCATTTTAGCGTTCCACCTATGTTACACGCTATATAAATTCGAAAGATAGTCGGGTTGAAAGTGTGGATAAGTATACTACAGTAGAACCCTTCTCGTTCGCTTTCGGCTAGTCCGCCACTCTGTTTGATCCGACTAATATTATCGATATGAATATGGATTTTCCAATTTATAGTATGTGGCTAGATATATTTATAAAATTAATTGCCCGTTTACTATTTTTCAATTTTTTATTTATTTTATTATTTAATTATTTATTTTATTTAATATATGTATGTAATTAAAAATAGTATTTAAAATAATTTAATAAATAAATTTGGTAACATTTTGTCTTCAAATGTTTCTTTATATTCTCATTATCCGACCTTTTTCGCATTCCAACCACACCCCCAGTCCCAAAGGTGACGGATTAGAAGGGTTCTACTGAATTAAGTTGTTAACCTGTGAATGGGAAAAAGCAGCTCGGGACCGTTTTTTTCGTTGTTGGATGTGCAGTGGTCTCTCGCTGTGAGTCCGTAGAAATCGCGAAAGGGCACTCCGATGGTCTCCCGTCCGATTAAATATAAAGTCTCCGCTGCCCAGCAGTTCGATTCTTCTCCGGTATTCGATGTCTTGGAACTTAAGGTCTTCTGAAACACCGTAAACAATATCCGTCAAAACATATTCAGTGGCCAGGCGTCAACCCTCCCATCTCCCAAAATATCAGAAAACAATTTTATAAAAAAAAATGACTTGACCTACAAAATTAATAGTTCCCATGAGACTTGCAAACAAAATATTTAATTATATATATTATATAATGAATAATAAAGCACGTTGTTTATCAACATTTTAAATTTTACATTTTTTTCAACCCACTCTTCAGTATTTTTTTCCTGCGTTTGCCTGTCGGTGACTATCTATGAAGTATTTCATGTCATTTTAAACCTTAAAGTTCGACCAAATCCATGTTCGCGACGAAATACATTGAGAATTTACTCGTAATTCGTTTAACAGTTGCAAACAAAAATTAATTTTGCGTCTAACGTGAACTTATTTTCTATTCATTTATTTTACATAACACAACACAACACAACACCGTCTGCAATGATTATGCGCTATTGTATGGACGAAGATGCTTGTAACGCTATCATTATTTTTTTGTAGTGTTTTAGTGTCACTCTGCGGACTCACTCGTGAACGATACCCATTGTAGATGGGTACGTGAGGAAAAAGTGTCGCCGGCTCGTGATATCATTTGTATACGTGTTTTTATTATCGTGATTGACGGAAAAGGCGTACCTATATAGCCGCTGCGGAAACGGTCGTACAAGCCGGTGCCACCACGGGAGTCGCGAACAACGGCGGTGGCTAATAGCGTTAAAAGGTTTTTTTTTCCTTTTTCTTTCTTTCCTGCACGAACAAACGACGTGACGTGACACTTGCACCACTTGTACTGCAGTTGCCCAAATCGGCTTTTACCTTGACACGCGTATAGCACGCGTCGCCCGAACTCTTTCTACGTGTGTGCCACATGTATATACGTGTACACTAATGGATGCGGTTAATTTTTCGTACGTACAAAACGAATATATACGAGTATATGCATTATATATACTCGTTCGTATACATACACATACATACAAGACTTCCCCGTGAAAAGGTGTGTTTTTCTTTTATTTTCGTTAATTGTCTAACGGGCGCCCGGACGTCGTTTTCAAAATATATATATACTATAGTAGCTACTACGATTTCGAAGGGAAAAAACATTTTTATAACTTTTGTTCCGCGCACGGTATGAAAATAATGCTTTCACCCCGGTTTACCACCGAACACAACGTCAACAACGATCGTCATCGTTTCGAAATGGATCTTGCCCAGTTCGAATCCAAGATTGAATGTCTTATCGGTTTTATTCGTCGCTAAACGTATTTTTACCACGTGAAATATCCGTGATTGCGTCAAATTCAAACAGATTCGACGTACTTGTCGGTCCAATAGAACGGCTTGATGTGTAGCACTCGAATAACAACAACATTTAAACGATCGCAGTAACGGAACGGAATTTTTTAGCTTTACCATACACGTATGATTTTCACATCCACGTTTTCGACATTTTCTGATCACGGTTAATATCATAGTAAATTCAATTTACACCACCGAACCTACGTAAATTCTAATTCATAATGGTTTTAATCTAAATACTCAACGGCTTCAATCGGGCGGTGTATATAATAATAATCATGCCGTATTTGTAGTGTATACGTATATGTGTGTATGTGCAATGTATACACAAAACGCAATGTTTACACTCGACGCGCGGCCGCTCTTTTTCTAATTGATTTAAGCTGTCGTGGTCGGTAATCAGATATAATATACATATAAGTACGTATATAACGGCGACGGCGTGGCGCGGGGTCGGGCAAGGAGCACTCACCGCGTTAATGCATCACTTGACTTCCAAACAAAACGTCTGTTTCATGTGATCCGTTTGTTTGCGCCCGATGGGTCCTGGCTTCCGCAGCTCGGCTGGATCGTCGCGCGTTTTGTTTACCTTCGGGGCAATATCAATCGACCCTGCTCACCGCCGCTTCGTCCTGGCCTAATAATCCCTCCTCTCAGGATCCACCACTACTCTAATGTACACAGACAGAGAAATGTATGGGCCTTTCCTATATACTTAATACATGGAACGTGTGTAGTGTGCTCGATGGAAGAATGCTAGATACTACAGTGGTTTGCAATGGTCACTGAATATGATATATTGTTCCGCGATTATAGGTTATTGATAAACGATAACGTAAAAAAAAAAATATTAACTAATTTATAATTTAACATTGAAGAATATAGACATATAAGCATCCACTTACACATTAATTTTAGTAACAGCATAGTTATGTTTAAATTGCAATAGTTTTATTTTTAAATTTTTTTATTTTATGATAATCATACTTCAATAACCACTGCTATTATATGGTAACATGCTCTGTTTTCGGACGCATATTATTAACGGTAGGGTCCATTCATTACTTAAGTATCTATTACTTATATGTACGCGACGGGTGCACGTTCAAGTGGATAATCACGTGAGTACACAAGAAGGAGAGAGAGAGAGTACTCCAAGGAGTAAAACGGAAATTCGACTGAAAAGAGAATGAGGTTTTACCCACCCGTGTCGTCTTATACAATAGAGAACGAGTGATTGGGAGGGCTAGAAAAATACTATTATATAATATTATCATAATATTGTATTTATGATTACAGCAGTAGCAGTCATCCGGTATCTCGACTGAGACTGTTGGGGGCCATCAAGACTTCTATTGTACATAATGATGCTCGGTGTATAAATTAATATGTACAACATAATAATATAATAGCCATTGGTACACGCACCCACGGCGGTGTAAGTGGCGATTAATAACGCTCAAACACACCCGCGTGAGCATCATTCCTGCTAGACCGTGGCAGTATTCCCACGATCGATTTTTGTTTCTCAATTAAACTTTCATTATTCTTATCTATACATACGTTAAAATTATTTTTATGTTACATTATTCATTAAAAAAAAAAAACCCTATTTAACTTGACTCCCAGTATTTAATACCATAATCAATCATGCAGTAGCTATAATATATTATTAAATGTCATAATGCTTACATATAGATGCTGCAGAAAGATACAACTGATTCATGGATATTATTTTACTGTGATGCCTTTGAATAGAATTAACCGTTATTGAGAGGTGTTTGATATCGGGGTGGATAGATAAGATAATAACTATGTAAGTTTTTGAAAATTGAGCTGACAAATTAATTAAAAGATAGGAAAGGGGACAGCATTCAAACCAACCGAATTGGTTCGTATAATCTACAAATGATAATGGTCTTAGACTTATTGACCTAGCAACAGGGAAAGTTCTTATAGTAAAAAGTATTATGTTTTACCATAAAAACATCCACAAGGAAATTAGGTCACCCGATGGGAGATATGCGAATCAAATTGATCATGTATTAATAAATTCGAGATTTGGCAACTGCATATAAGATATAAGAACGGTCAGAGGAGCGGACGCGACTCCAATCATTACCTAGTAAAAGTCAAAATGAAACTAAAATCAAAAAATAAAGAAATAGGAGGAAACGACTCTAGTTAACTTCAATATTTTCAAACTTGGCGATCAAATACTTGTAACGCTTTTAAGGATGAGTTGCGCAGTCAAATTGGCAAGATAAATCCTATATGATGAACACACTAGACAAGGTGGAAAGCTATACAAATCACGATCAAGTCAGCATCGAAAACAGTAATTAGTGATAAAACCTTTTTCAAAGTTCTAACATCACAAAAGAAATCCCAGTCAAAAGACTGAGATGGGTAGGGCATGCATGGAGAAAACCGGGATCAATTATAAGGACCGTAATCGAAAACAACCCAGCAGGAAAACGACCCTTAAGTAGACCTCGCTTATGATGGGAAGATTGTATTATTAAAGATTTCGGAAGGATAGAAGCTGATTTGTAATGAAGGGAAGCAGCGGAGGATAAAAATAGATGGAGGAGTATATACTTGGAGGGCTGGTCAAAAAGGCCGCTACCCTAAAAAAAAAAAATTAATTAAAAAAAAGAATATTTTACAAAAAGCGATTACAAAGATGAGAAAAAAACGGAACTTATAATTTTTTTTCAGAAAACCACTTTCGTGTAATAGATCTACATGTGACTTAACGAAATGATTGAATGGTTTTGGTTTGAATTTTTTTAACTCGAAAGTCATTAAGTTATATAGATTACTATAATTTTCATAAATACATAAATATCTAAAATTAGTCCATGTTATTCTATATATAGCTGTCCGTTATTCAGAGATATTTAAGCACATCAGATCACTGTAACCAAAACACGTCCATTATTCAAGGATGGCCACTATTTAGAGGATTATAAAGATTTTTTTATGGTATATGGTTACAAACTTAGAACTTTTAAAGAATTTAACAAATTATAATTAAAATGTATAAAATTAATAAGAAAACTCAAAAAAAAAAAAAACAATAAATTTGGCCATATTTCTATAAGTATAAACTACTTAATATTTTGCAGTAATCGCTCACAATGGATTAGTAAATACACTAATTGGAAAAAAAAAAATAAAATAAATAGGAATATTTGTAATTCAAGTTTTTCGTATAAAAACTATTTTAAATCGACAAAAATAACTTTAAGTATCACCAATAACTTTCATTTCAAAATATTGATTTATTTTGAAAGTAAACTATTTCTATACTTAATATATATATACGTTTACAAAATGTTTCATTAATTCTTACATATTGATCTCTAATAATGTTTATTTATTCTCAAGCTAAAAATTATATGTTTACACCAAAACGTTTTAATTTTCATCTTTTTTTTTCGATAATATTTTAAATATCTTAGGTAACCAAGCCTTAAATGCTTAAATATACTATACATTTTTGAATTAATTAAATCTAATCTTCTTCTGTGAGTTCCTATCCGTTCCGGATGTTGGATATCATATTGGCTACGATATTTCTGTCAAGTGATGCCCGAAATAAATCAATTGATGTTGTATTGTACCAGTCACGGAGATTCTTCAGCCAAGATATACGTCTCCTTCCGACACTTCTTTTTCCTTCTATCTTTCCTTGTAATATAAGCTGTAGTATATTGTATCGTTGATTATTTCTTAAAATGTGTCCAAAGTATTCCAGCTTCCGAGTTTTTATTGTAGTTAACAGTTCCTTCTGTTTACCCATCCTTTCCAGTACCAATTGGTTAGTAACTCGATCTGTCCATGAAATTTTTAGTATTCGCCTATACAACCACATTTCAAAGCCTTCAATTTTTTTGCATGTTAACTCTGTTAATGTCCAGGTTTCGACTTTATATAATAATACAGAGAACACCTTAACAGTCTGATTTTTGTAGCAAAAGACAGATTATGACACTTGAATACTTTCGACATTTTTCGAAATGCTTCCCTAGCTCTTTCAATTCTACATTTTATTTCTAATGAATGATCCCAATCTTCATTTATTGTTGTTCTGAGGTACTTAAATCGTTGTAAATCTACTCAGTAACGTAAATAAATCAATTGATAAACTAAATAAATATTGGATGATGAAGTGTATGTACAGTAAAAGCCGTTATTAGGAACACTTTCAAACCAAGGTGAAATGTGTTAATTAACCGACTGATTCTAATGAGCGAATGGTTTTATTTATTATGAAAAAAATTCATAATTCAAAAAAAATTATGTAGCATGAAAAAAAAAATATATGCTAAGTAAAATATGCGTTTATCGTTGAATTAAACCGTTCAATACCGTACAAATTTATATATATATATCAATTACGTATACAGTAAAACCTGTCTTATGCGAACCCTTGATAAGACGGAATCCTGTTCTGTGCGGAAATTTTTTATGTTCCCGGCAGATTTCTATAGTTTAACATAGGATTAAACCCTTGATAAAACGGAACCTGTTTAACGTAAAACGGAAAGCTATTTTTTGGTCCCGTAAATCATATAAACCTTTAACAAACGGAAAAACACATCATAAAATGAACAAAAATATTTTTGATGCCCACATTTATTTTGCTACTAAACAATTTTTAAGGTCAGCGATTAATACGTATTGATAGATAACTAAATTTTATCTTGATTCTATAAATTAGCGCTTATTATTGTCACCGTAGTGGCGTAGTCGAAGTTCACCTGTCGTTTCGTATCGTCGTACCTACTTGTTTTCACAATGTCTAAAATTTGTTTAAGTTTAAATGAAAAAATAAAAGTAATCGAAGAAAGTGAAAAAGGAAATAATGTTAAATCATTAATGAATACTTTTAAATGCAGGAAAACGCAAATGTATAACATAATTAAAAACAAAATTAAAATTAGAGAAGAATGGTTAAAAGGTAAGTTCATATGAAATAATTAAATTATTAATTACATTTTATTTAAGTCATATTTATTAATCTTATTAGGAGATGGGAAAAGCAAACGAAGTTTAAAGAAGACTGTTAATGATGAAATCAACAAAGCAGTTTGGAATTGGTTTGGTAAAGCTAGATCTCAGAACATTCCAATTAGTGGTCCAATGCTTCAGGAAAAATCTAAGGACGTCGTGATTAAATTGGGGAACACCGATTTTAAAGGTTCCAACGGTTGGTTGGAATGTTTTAGAAAAAGACATAATATTTCATGGAATCAAGTATGTGGAGAATCTAATGATGTCAATGTTGACGAAGTAAATAAATGGAAATCAAAAATAGGTGAGCTGATAAAAGATTATAATAGTGATTGTATCTATAACTGCGATGAAACAGGCTTATTTTTTCGCGCATTTATCATTATTTTTAAATATTTAATTAATATACTTGTTATTATAATTATTTACTAAAAATTAAAATTTATTGTAGCCTATGATATTAATTAATTTTTAATATTTTTATTTTTATTATTGACCGGAAAATGTTACAACTTTAATCGTGCAGTATATCGTATCTGTATAGTACGGAATTTTCCGTTGTATTCAGTTATAAGGAAACCTGCCTAAAACGGAAATTTTTATTAGTCCCGTGCAATTCCGCATAAGACAGGTTTTACTGTACATTTATCTAAAATAACATGAGTGCACCTCGAGACCGAGTGGGGTCATTCGCTCGCTCGGACAGTTAAAAACAAAAATATCCCCCGATTTGATATGTAACATCACCCCAAGTAGGTCCCAGGTTAGATAGGACTCACACGAAACCGGCAACGTGAACTGTATATGCAAAGTGTGTAGAGAGAAAGGAACTGTTAACCAAATGTGTGCGGTCTTGAACTACCGACCTTTCAAATTTCCCTTTTTAACAATAGAATAAATATGTGCGGTATTGAACGATGTAAAATGTGCGGTTATGAACGGTAAGTGTGCGGTTTTGATGATATATATAGCCACAAAACGAACCCAATATTTATATAAGTACGAGTTACAAATTTTAAAAAATGCTACCTATATGCATGTTTTACAAGGGATTGGTAAGGCGCAGTGATCTTCGTAGTATCTTTTGATTCTGTGATTGATCCGTGTGTAATGTTACTAGTTCTTGGTTGAGTAACCATTCGTTTATTTAGTAATTGTATTTAACTATGTGTTAATTTCTATTGTTTAACCTACAAAAAAAAATCCCCCAGTAATTGGCTACGAAAAGAGCTCTGACAATGCTACAACATTTTGGTTTATTTTCAATTAATTTTTAAAATTGGAAAAATATTTAAATTTTACATCAGGAAACATAATTATCATTTTAATTTATATATTTTTTAATATATTTAAATTTGAGAATTTATAGATAATTTATGAGATTTATATATTATTGAATTTATTCCTTGATATTATTATTATATTTATTATTTATATTTATTTATGATTTATATTTTAATATTTTTTTAAATATTTTTTCTATATTTTTAATTTTATTAAGTTTCTAAAAATTGCCTCTTTTTAAATAAATTGTATGATAGATACAATACAGATTGCAGTCGACTCTCATTAATATTTCTTCTAGTTCTTGATTTCATAGAAAAATATGATACTAAATTAATAATATTCAAGCTGATAAATTATTTATGAAATAGGGATCAAATGAATTGTATCAAAGAATAAAAAAAGGAATTCATCAACTGCTTCCATACAACCCCCTGGACGTATCTTATTTAATTTCTGTGGTTCTTAAAATTATTAAAATTATTTAAATTTTCTTCGAAATTATGAATGTTAGTAAAATGTATTACTTGTTCCGTAAATTCATCAGAGTTGTCGATAGTATCGCAGAGCTACAATAAAATCACATAATTTTTTATTATCATTATATACACCTTGCACGTTACATTTATAAACCGGAAAATTCAACTGTTGATAATTTTTAAAGAATTTTCTTTTTCCGTAATAAAATTTATATATATAGTTTTTTACTTATATTACAATAGTATAAATATAAGAATATAAAATAATGAAATCTTACATTTGTTTTTTAACAATGCATTAAATAAAACATTAGTAGCTCCAAAAAAACTTCTTTGGTTCAAATTGAAATTGAATTAGCATTCGTTTATCCGTCTCTTACGGAACGATACGCGTTGTTGTAAACAAACAGCCCATTATAATACTATAGTCTTACCTTTTTTGTGAGCGCATATCTTATTGTTGGTCATATCCAATGCTTCGTTGTCTTTCGCGCGATGCCCTGTACCGCCGTCACGTCCATCAACTCCACCTCCACCTCCGCCATTCCCTTGGTCGTTGGATTTTAGTATGTCCGCTATAGAAAACGGGGTGAGATTTTTGTCTTCAGTCATCCGTGCGTGTGTTTTGATACGGACGGTGGGCGCGAAAACCTCGCGGTGCAACGTTCGTAAACGCGTCCTGACGTTTGCGAGGAATTCGTCGCACACGTGAACTTTGTCGTTAAAGTTCTCGACTAGGAACGCGACGGACGTGTTCAGAAATTTAATATCGTACACGCGGCTGGAGATCGATCCCGTAAGTGATTTATCGTATGCAGCGGATCCGGACGATGTTATCGTACGGATTCGTTCTCTCGTATTATCGTACTAGACAAGCAGCATCGATGGTTCGAGCACCAGGCAGAATAGTAGACGTGCGGCGTATATAATGTTCGTGTTATAATATGTAACGATTCGCGTGGCTAAGTGTTGTGCTGTAGTTATTTGAAGCTAAAAACGGGACACACTTCTCGACGGTGTGAGCGACGTACGGCAAACAAACGACTGCTTACGCGAAAAGGGCTTCGCGCCGGAGAACGGGGTCGAGAAAGGGATCGGTGCTGCTCCGGCCAATCGTGGTTGACGCACTCTTTCGCCGCCCTTCGACCGCGCGCCAGTACCGCCCGCCAAAAGTCCTTCGGTTACGTACGCGAGTACATCCGCGGCGCTATTATTCGGCTATCGACGTATACTCTAGTTATTATTAATAGGGAAGAGGACATGTATAATAGCTCTAAGAAAAAAAACTCAACTATCAAGCACTTGTATGCACTTCAAAACCTAAAGATATGCGCTGATAATGTATTAATGCTTTTAAAATTTGTTCCCTAACGATAGTAATTATTTAAAAAATCATTTGATCGAATAACGAATAATAATGTTGTTACTTTATGGCAGCACCACTATAACGGTAGCGGGGACTTTCAAAATATTCTAAAATAATTAATTATCGTTTTGATAAATGCATGTTTTTGAATCCCCAAAATGCACAAAAACGTTAAAAAAATGTCTAAGAAAAGCGAATGCCCAAAATATACAACATAATATAATAAAAACTTTATTGCATTTAAGAAAATTTTTTTACATACATTATATTGAAAAAAATTATTTAAATGATTGTCTCCAAAAGCCAAGACTTGTGAAGGAGACAACAGTTCTTATTTTAAGGTTATGTGGGACGCCATATATTTAATGTATAGAGTTTCTGTTAATTTAGCTAGTGCAATCAGTATTTGTTATTATTTTTGTTTAATATTTTTAGTTAAATTATGTATGTTTTCACCAGAAGCGACGCCATATGAAAGAAAAAAAAATTAAGGTGTGTTTACAATTTTAAGACAACTACATTTAATTCTTATCAAACTATTCAACTTAAGTTTATACAAATAAATAAGTAATAATTAAACAATAATTTATAAGAAAAGCACAATATTTAAGTACAGCACAAATGTATGGATGGTTTTATAAACAAGTTTTCATCTTATACTTAATATACTTCTTATAATGTTCATAATCATTGTAAAATAATAATTGTTTTATAGGTATATCGTACTTCATACATAAATATATACCTATATTAAAGGGATCTTTTTTTCCAAAATTCCGTATTATATTTATTTAATTTAAAAACATTGAATCTATTTTGACGAGTAGAATAATTATGGTTGAAGCTGATACTTTCAAATTTATGAAAATATAGATTTGTTAGTACTTCTTTTGCATGAGATTTCTCCAAATTTAATACATCATAAGTACTATATAGCATATGAACATATCAGTATAAAACTACAGATTTGGCTTTGTCGTAAGGTAAAGTAAATTTCTTTCCAGTTGGATTTTATTTAATTATGGGACAATGTATAAATGTTAGAGTTATACTGTTTAAAACTAAATGTTAAAAGCTAAATTACGAAACACCGTCACCGCCGCACACGCAAATATTCGTGAAAAACCGCATTTGCATATGTGTGGGTTCGCAATATCACGATGTGTGAAAACCCGTTGTGCGTAGGCGTACCGCGACGTATGAAATGTCGAAATCCTTGCAAGACGGACGAGGATCAGCCAGTTGTGGCCTGCAGGATTTGAATGTTTATTCTCGTGACGAACTCGACAATCAAATTATATTTTAATATGTATCGTATGTTATACGCTGATAAGTGTTCAGTTGGGGCCTGCAGGGGCACGTGCTAGCCTCGGGTGGTATCATTTCAAGACGTGTGGCAAATTTCAGATGCAGTTTTTGTACATTTAATTTTGTTCATAATTACGGGTACATAAGAGGGAGAGACGAAGATGAACAATAAATTGGGACGTTGACATCATTAGAACTAAAATATTATATTAAACCATGCTTATAATATTTGAGTACTATTATGGGTCTTATGGAAAAAGAAAAATATTCATTATGTTATTAGGTTTCTGAACACATATTAAATTTTATTATACTCATCTTGTATTTAGAAATAAAAAAATGAGTATTTAACATGGATTTATATAAAGTTATTTAATTTTATTTCGATTTATACGAATATGCATATACAAGTTATCAAATTATCAAAGCTCTAGTAGACGCAGTATGCAGATAAAACAGTTTGATAGCTATAACATCACATTACTTATATTTATGTGTAAATAATTAAAAATCATATTATAAATAATGATCAGTGTTGGGAATAGATAATGCAAAATTTATCTAGATAAAGATGAAAGATAATATGTCCAAATTCATCTAGATAAAGATGATAGATAAAAAAATTAAAATATTTAGATAAAAATAAAAGATAATTTCATTTTTATCTAGATAAAAAAAAAAGATATTTTCAAAAAATGTTATTATCAATGTTATCAATATTTCATATTCTAATAATATTTATGAAAACTCGATTATAATCATTATTATCAATAGGTACCTAGGTGTTTAATTTTTATTGTAGTAATGCAGGTAGTGTACCATTAAGCAGTATTAATATATAATGTACAATATTCAATGATAGTCACTAAAATGTTCACAAAAAAAAATGAAATTGCTCTGTACGTATCAAGACGAATACAGAATACATAAAAAATTATTTTAAGTTAATAATATTGTTTTCCATATAATATTAATTTGATGATTTTCATTATTCTATAAGTAGTTACGACTTTATGGGTTCCAAGAGTGAAGTAATGACTACGCTGAGTATGAGTGACATGTTTTTACTAAAATCAAATACCTATTATATTTGGAATTTCCGTGGAAAAATAAGAAATTCAGTTTAAAAATACCAAAAATATTTACTTGACATGAAAATTTAAATAAAATGTCATATCAAGAAATAATAATTATTAATAATACACGAATTATGATATGAATACAAAATCTACATGTATAGAAGAAAGTCAGATTATTTACAGAATTTATAATTCAAGAACGGCTGGACCGATTTTGATGATCTCTGATTTGTTGGATTCGTCTCCGTACAAGAATAGAAATAACTCTTATCTTGGCAAGAATACAGACAATTATCTAGATAAGTAAAAATTTTATCTTAGATAAGTAATTAGATAACTTAGCGTTATTTATGTAGATAAGATAAAAGATGACAAAAAATCTATCTAGATAATTTATTTAGGTAATTCCCAAAACTGATAATGATTCCTTTGTTTAAATATCGAATTTTATTTATATCATTGCGTAACAATGTGACAGTAACATTTTCTAAATCCGTTATTATGGAAGTTTTGGTTGGCTGATAGTTTCACGTGAATAAGTATACGTTTCACATATTCACCTATGTATATGGTAGGGCTCAACACGTGCATGGAATTTTTACAGCGATAACAGTATAGATAATAGGTAGACAGTAATATAATACGCATGTATTAAATTCACACATCTAGATCAGTATCGAAATTTGCGGTTAGCGATCAGTGTCTCTCCAATAATTTTGGTTTTTAGATCTAACAAAAACGTGTATAAGACTAAATGGGTATATGTAAATTGTAACAAGTATACACGATGCAATACTTTTATTTTATATATAACGAATAGAATATAGAATGCGGTTGCTTCATATTTAGTAATACAAGTACATATAGCACACCCAGTGCCGTGTTAGCATAATCAGCGCCCGGTGTCAAGAATCATTTCTAGCACCCTCAACCCTCTACCAAATATTTGTATACTTATAAAAAGTCTACATAACATTATTGGAGAGCCGGAGACAGATTCATCAGATTTACTTTATTTTTCACATTAAACATTTTTGTCAACATGTACAACGTACAAACACTTCTAAAGATGATAATATGTAAACATGGAGAGAGCCTTTAACATAATTAAGATGTTGAATTTTACAGTAATATTACTTAAATTCGTTTGGAATCCGTTTAAATCCCGTTGGTCAATGGCGCCCGGTGCACACGCATCTCTCGCATCCCCTTAGGCACGGCCCTGAGCACATCCATTACCTGTATTCAACATGTAATATTTGTATTATTTTTCCAATAACATTTTGATTTGTTATAGACTGCAGAAAAAAATAATAGATTTATTTAATTAATATAAATGAGTAAACAATTACTAATTATAAGAATATGAATGTTTATTACCTTTGTAATTTTCGCACTTAAATTCAGAACAACATTGAAATGACTTACAAACGATATTTTTCTTAAAATTGTTTCTTTAAATATTCTTCCAAGTAATGGTTGAATTGACTAACAAAATGTGTTTGAAAAAATAAAAATAAAAATCAAATAGTTATTAAAATTTAGAAAGTACGTGAAGATGGAAGTACAAATATAACATCGTATAGTATTTTCGTAAAACTATTTCAAAATAACACAAGAAAAAAAATCATATAAAAGTTCTTTTAAAATAAATTAAATCATAAATTAATCAAAGCGTACTTAATTTACTAAATAATTATATGTGTAGATTTTATTAGACCCAATTGACAAAAAGTAAAATCAATTGTCCGACTTAATACTTCTGATTTTTAGGAGCCAATTCGACTGCTACTTTAGTTTTGATGCATTATAAAAATCAACATCAATTTATTTCTAAAAAAAAAAAACATATGTTTTAGTCAATAGTTATTAAGTTACCACAATATTTTTTGTACTATTATATAAAATCATAACAGCTGACGGTGGTTTATTTTATTTTAAATCATTCAAATACGTGTGTTATTACGTATTACGATATGAAAATGCAAAGGGTTATTTTAGTATTATAGCCATCCAAGGTTGTACAGTAAACACAATTTGAAATACACTTATCTACTGGTCTGTTATAGAAAAATAATATTTTTTTAAATTTTTTTTTTAATAAAGACAGACGCTTCTTAAAAAAAATATTTTATGCTCGATAGAGAAATCTTATACACGAGTACACAACACTGAATAAACAAAATCTTGTACGCTTTATTGTCAGTATATTATGTTTATATCTTTAGAAGAGTGCTGCGTGTGGGTTTCATTCATAATATATGACCCGGAGCTAAAGTAGTGATTACTCATATAATATATATCATCTGATTATTGTCAGCATTATCTGAATAGTAAAAAAAAGAACAAATCTCAACATTTTCCGAAAGAAATATCTTAACTTATATTTAACATAAGTGTACTAATCGACAACAACGAGAAATCATTATGGTATTTAAATAATGTTTATAAAATTATATTAAATTACCGAAAATGTATTAATTATTTTGTTTCCAACATGATACTATCATTATAATAATAATTAGTATAAACACTTAAAAATCAAAAAAATTTATCAAATTTTACATAAATAAAATTATCTAATAAAAATACAATTTTAATTTTACATATTTTTTTATTTATTTATTTTTTTTATATTTTATTTTTAAATAAGGACACAAGTTAATATTTAAAAGTATAACATAAGTTAATCAAATCCTTTAATATTAACTTATTTTATAATTTTAAATATTAACTTGTGTTCTTCAAATAGTATAATTCAATCAATAATTACAATCTCTTATTATTTAGTATGTTTACTTTATCCGATACCAATTATGAAATGTTTTAATTCCATAATAAGTCCTTTTTGTTTAAAAATGAAATATTGATTTTGAATGTACTCAAAAATTAACACAACTCTTAAGTAAGATTTTCGATTCATAAAATGTAAAAAACAATTATTGTATATTTTAGTAAAAATCATTGCCCAACCACAGTATGTTTATCTTTTTATAAATTAGTTAGAGAGTTGAAGGGTACTTTTTATAGTTAAACAGTTTCAATGAATGTAATACGTTTATGTATACAATATAATGTTTTTAACGTAAACATAATAATATAAAAGCGAAGGAAATTAAATAAAAAACGTACATATTTATAACATATTTCATCTTACAAAATATATTTCGTTATCTTAAATAATTGTTTGGAACATCTATAATAAATATATAAATATAATAAAATAAGAGTTAATTTAAAGCCGTTTTTTATAAATATTATGTAATACATTATAATGTTTATTTTCGTACTTTTTTTTTTGCTTTACATGCATATTATTCAATAATCTATTGTGCGAGAATAATAATATTCTGACAATTTTGTTTATTAGCTTATTTCTGCTTTACAAATAAAACATCTAAATCGTAGTTAAAGATGATTAGACATTTGTATTATACTCAATAAGTGATTTATTATAGTATTTACTTCTTAAAATGTACTAGAGAACTTTAAAGTATTCTTAAAAAACATGTAAATGAGAATGTATTCAATCACGTACTGAACATTCTAGAATATATTATGTCTAATGGTAATTGTATTTAATACGAAAAAAAAAACGATGATGATAATTAAACAATAATCAACAGCCAAAGTGTTTTGAATGCTCTCAAAAATCGCCAGCTGTAGGTTTTTAACCGGACGTACTTTTACTTTTAAACCAGAGGCCAATGCGTCTTAAATAAAAATAAAACTCGAGTACCCATCACAATATATCTAACAAGATGCTGCGAGTAGCGTAATTGATAAATTGGCATTATATTTTTGGATTTCTTTTGTAGCATCGAGTCATCAATAAAATTGAATTAAAAACGAAAAAAGGTTTGTGTGAACAGTAATGCAGTAGTATAATATTTTTATCAGCCGGTGAGCGCGCGTGATTATAAGGTAACGTGCAATTATGCGGAAAATTTATGGGCCGAATTCCGGAACGAGAAAAGAACCAACTTTCCGATTTCGTTTAATTAAAGTTCTTTTGATCGGAGAAAGTTTAGTGGAACGAAAAGTACATAAAAAAACCGGGAAGAGAGCAAGAGGGCAAAAAAAAAAAAAAACATTTTTCTCGATCGTCAAGTTTCCTTAGTCCGCACCTTGCCACCGCTGCAGCCAGGGACCATCTTCGACTGAAAATCGTCTTCGCCAGATATATAAATCCGAGGATAAATCGTGTTCCCTTTGAACGCGGTGCACGGAAACGTGACAATCATGTCTAATGATGTAATTAATTCGACGACCTGAAGAATCGGTTGCCCCGGCTTCTATATATGGTCCCCACCACTACCATTTCCTCTCCCAGTGTCTCGCGCCTGCACTGACGTTCAATGATTCGACAAACTTTTCATCGGCTAATTTTTCATTTATTTCCGTCTCAACCGCCTCTTCGAGTCCAGCCCTCCAACAGCGAACACGTTCATCCCCTTTTTTTCTTTTATTTTTTTTCTTTGCGTTTCCTTCCATTTTGACGATTTAGTCGATAGACACTAATTGGTCGTGGTTGAAAAAAAAACCGCAAATAGCATTTCACAGTTAATTTACTATCGAAATATATTATGTTCGACTGATTGTTCGACGCGCGCGATTTCCGACCACGCGTACACCAATTACATTTTGTATTCATATATATATAAGTTTACTCTACCACACAAGTGTAATATATGACGCTCATTGTACGTGTGACATGTACAGGGTGTATACAGTGATATTTTTCCCTTAAACTCTTATATTTATAAATAATATGTAATGGTATACGAGAAAACACTCTGGTGCACCTTGTGCCACCTTTATTACATGAAAATATAAATTACATACTCGAATGTATACCGAAGTATGGGGCTATTATAAGGGTAATATGTATATATATATAAAGACATTTGTATAGTTTTATGGTATCAATTGAGTCAATACTTTGATTCATATATTTTTCCACCTCTGGTTCACCATAAAATGCACTATATGTCTACACACATACACACACTTGCATATTATATGCATCGATTCAGTTCTATTAGAGTAAATTGACACGGTCGTGTCACACGAATATCGTGATCTCACCAGATGTTGACACATGAGTGTGTCAAAATTGGTTCTTTTTCTTCATTCGAAAGACATGGCGAGAATCGAAGTTTAATCCTTTCATTGTGTTAGTCGAATAACGTGTATTTTTATATAAATTTAAAATTATTTTTTTACAAAATTAAAAACTATAATTTTATCTTTAAATCTGAAAAATGAACTGTAAATTATTTTTTTCTTAGTTGCACGTTAAAGTTTTAAGTTCAATTCTGTTTGGATTTTTTTCTGATATAATTATTATCATTATTTTATTAATTTACTCACCATTTTCGGATTTTATTACTTATTAATTATGATTTTATATCGTGTTGCAACAATTGAAACACGATTTTTAGGTTTTTTTATATTTGTACGAAAATATTTCCCTTAAACCTGGAAATGAGTCGAAAGAATTTCAGACATACATAGGATTCACGTGAAAATATCCATGTGCGGGGGAATATTACTTTTTTGATACCATTATTAATGAAACGTTTTAGGTTCAATGCCGTTAACGCGGTGTTCAACATTGAATATAAAACAGATCCTAATCGTAGTAATTGTATTGACCGCAATAACTTCTGGTAAAAAAATTCAACAACAAAATCAACGTACCGTGTTTCGGATAACATTGCCGACATGCGTTTCACATCAACGTTTAGATTTATTACCGAAATGGAAACGGAAAGTAAAAAGAAACATCGCACAGAGCCCCAGAGGTTTCCCGTGGCTCAATGCCACCGAATGGAAATCGCGCGCGCACGCGTACAGAGAACAATCCCGTAGAGAATAATGTACATCGGAATAACGTACGTGTTAAAAACCCGAATGCGGTTCAATCATTTACGCTACGGTTGTCGGAGCTGCGTGTAGTTACCCCTTTTTCGCAGCGCAGTCGGCTATCGGAATCATTGCGTACGTCCGATGACCGAATAATAAACAATGGTAGACCGGGCGAGCGGCGGGTGCGGTGTGGCTTCAAACTTGCTTGTGCCGTTTGATTATTTACTCGTAAAGGGCACTTCTCTCTTTAGCGACACATTGTCCGTGCTACGTGGACTGAGATAAATGTGCGCCGCACCTTCGGCGCACGCGACACACAAACGCGTGTCGCACCACGTAGTTATTATCATAATATTTTCCGTCCTTAATCTAAGCCCTATTCATCGGCCGCACAATGGGCCTAATACGATGAAAAACTATTTGTCGGTGTGATCCGCAAGCACTTAGCTCGGACCCGGGGCAAGGTAAAAGTAATAATAACGATAATAATGATGACGATCGTAAGACCAATAAAAATTATTCTGTATTTTATTTTTTTATCCACTTTAAGTGTACAGGTACCGATATATCGGTCGAACGGCGTTACAGACGCGCGTGACGTGCCGTACGAAAATAAGTCGGACGTGATTTTTCGTCTCTTCGGTGACCAATCAGAAACCGTAGTGTACACCGCGGTTGAAGCGATGACGCGAGCGGTAGGGGTGGGCGCGCGCGTCGCCTGGGGCACGAAGAGTTGGGAAGTCGAAAAAATATGTGACACACATGATAATGTGCGTGCACCAGCACCCATTCAATCAGGCGTAATTTCAAAAAGAAAGAAAATAAAAATAAAAATGGTTTTATACTGCGGTCTTGAAAAAGAGCAAATATTGTCGTGATTTACCCTCGGAAAATCATATTGCCTTTTAGAGGTAAACGTTTCCGGAAATAAATCATGTTTTTACAAAGGCTGCAAAAAAGGGTCTGTACAAAAATTACTTGCTGTTAAAATTCTTACATATATTGTTATTGCGTAAAACACCGTTTCCCGGTTTCCATCACGTTCAATATCATTAACGATCGATGAAATATTTTTATTTTCATATTTTACTCACCATTAAACTGAAAACTGAAATACATCTAATCATGTCGCGTTCTATATATGTTGCAATTAGTATCAATATCAGAATAAAGTATTATTAAATATACTTCATAGTTGTTACCTTTAAATCAGAGTTATAGAAATAATAACTCTATATTCTCAAATATATTACAACAAGTGTATGGTAAAAGTAATTAATTATAAGAAAAACAAAAAAATAAAAAATCGTTAGCTTAATTAAAAGAAATTCATTAGAGAACTCGATAGTCTAATAGATTGTTAACAATATGATGATTGATGATAAGATTCCGAGTTCAATTTATTTTTTTATTTCTTAATTAAGTGAATTTACCGTACATAAAAAATTATGTATACAAATAGTATGCAGAATACCCGGAGGTACAAAGGAAAGTCAAATATTCTAATTGTAGAAATTGTAGAAATGATTTGAATAAAATGTAGACATACCATTGAATACGTAGAAAATTGTAATTGCTATTCTTAAAACTATTCATTATTTAAGGTTAACACATTATGGTGGTACAAATACTTGTATAATATAATGTAAACTTTAATTCTTTTTTCTATTTTTTTGAGGCATGAATGCAATGAAAAAGTTTATTAATTTTCAATAAAATTATATTTTATTAGTAAATATTTTGGCATTCCTAAATTGATTTTAGTATCCTAATTATGAAAAATATATAATGAGCGGATTTATAGAAGTTATGACGCACTAATGACAGAAATTTTTATTAATTCTTAGTCTTATATATTAGCTTGATTGAGAGTTATTATATTTTATTTAATATAGGTACTTTATTTGTCACGTTTAATAATTCTGTCTTTTCAGTAGCGGTCAAATTATAAGTTACCGTTGTGGTGATTGGTACTGTAACTTTTTGAATTGGTGACTTTTGAAATCGTAGTTTCAAAATAAAACTCACTTTATTAATTTAATATGAAATACAATTAGTTCTATACGAGTACAGCAAAAATCAATAAATATAGAAAGGTAAATGAATATAATGTTATAATATGAAAAAATAATAACAATGTCAGAAGTTATAATATATTATTCACTTGTTTCCCCTGTTTTATGATCGGGAGTAGTCAAGGAGTTTAACACGCCTAGATGTTTATATGTATAATATTTATCTATATTGAAACAATTTTATTCATTTTGAAAGATCTCTAATTTTATAATATTCCTTTTCTCAAAATCATAAAAAAAATTTATTTCGACCTATATTTTATTATTTTAAAGACTTTTTTATGCGCAGTAAAAAAATATTTCGTCTGTTCTTTAGAATAAGGTGTTGAAACCGATCCTCGTGATGAATGTCAGACCGTGGCACACCGAGGACAACGTTTAGTTTAGTTGTTGGTAAATTCCTTCTGTCGCTCACCCTCTCCCCCCTTGAACTGCAACCGTTGCAGCAGCAGCATGTAGCGGCAGCTGTTGACTGTCACTACGTTCATTATTAAGTGTTTTAAGGGGCCAATATTTAATTGTTTGCTGAAGGATCCGAACAATATTGTGTTGAATTTGTATCTTTTTCCTTGACAGTTATTATCCATATTAGACCGATGTAATGTATACAAACGTTGTGCGTTTCGAGGGCGCGTTAATTTTTTCTATTTTTAGTTAACTTTTATAAACTAATAATGCGTATCATGATATTTTAATACAAATATTAATATAACATATTATTAAACGTATATTTTATATTTATTTTACTTAAGTATTTATTTTCAATTTCAGTAGCCACGGTAACTATAGTAACCAAGTAATAAATAATTATATTTTCGGCGGCTAACGGTAGTTTTAGAGTATTTCATATTTTTATTATTATCAACGGTTGAAACTATACGAGTATACGGTTTTCGAGTCTACTAAAATTTGGCTTTATCATGCCAAATCATTTTATTACTGACTCCTACACGATGTATTTGTGTTTGGGTTCGCACTGGTTTCGTAGGCGACTGTTACATGATTGAGCTAGTTTTACCTTTTATCCGCAAAAAAACGTTAATGATACATATCTTTTGTACATTTACTAATATCACTAATCATTTTTTTATTTTCATTATGATTTTAAATAATATAATATTATTAAAGAAGTTATTCCAAATAGCAAAATTATATTATGTAGATTAAGATCAAGGTAAGATAACAAAAACCAAATCAACAGCAAATAATTAAAGTAATATAATTCATTCAGAAATATGTCTATGGTTCATTTTTATAAGTTCCTATATGTTCCGGATTTTTGAAATTATATCCGCAATGCTATCCCCCTGTCAACTGATGTCCGAAATAAATCAACTGATGTTTTACTATACCAATCACGGAGATTTTATGGTCGATAGTTAAAATGTTTTATTCTTTTGTTTTTTTTTTCCAAATATTTTGTTGACGTGAAATTTTCGTACTTAATTGAAAATACTCCCACCGATGACTTCAATTTTTTTGATTGTAAATAAGACAACTATGTATTATACAATTATGATGCCGTTTTTACACTTATTTTATGGGCCGGTAATCCAGAGGAAGTTAAAACGATCATTGAACTAGTATCCTATTACCGACATTATAATTTACTAATTTACATTTTTACTCTTTACATCCTTTTTTTCGTGATATATATAGTAAGTATTATATATAGTTAATATAGTAAATTTTTTTCACGAAACACGCCATCGTGTTTCGTTTTTGCAGCTAAAGAGGTAAAACGGGCTCAACCATACTATTTTTATAGCTACATCCGTGTTGAGTTTTTTTTTCATGTAAAAGGTTAAACGGACAAAACCGTATTGCAGCCTGTGTGTTTAACTTGTATGCGATGCGTATAACGTGCCGACTAACGACACGAGTGCCTAATAATTCACGCACCCCTTTTATATATTTTTTATTATGCATTTTTTAAAATCTTTAGTAAGAAAATTTACATGTACTAAAAAACTATAATTCCCAATTCATGAATGGTGTACCTCTTAAGGAGTATTCTATGGCATTATCGACTTTTGTTATTCAAAATAACACTTACTATATTTTTTACTTACAATTATTCAGTTCATTTTCCGGAATTTTTAATGTAACTTAATTAACATTTGAATGATAAACTTTGGATTTATTTAAATATAATTATTGTTTATATATATTTATCTATACAATATAATTAAATTATAAAGATTAGGTATGGCATATTTTTTTTGATTAATGTTTGAAAATTTCAATCGTAATCATTGTAATTTTAATATCAATCATTTGGATATATTGGAGGTGTAATTTCATTTTTGGGTTTAACTGGTGTTTATCTATATTCCTGATCCACGTTATGACTGTTATGTCAATAATTTTAGAAATTTTTATAATCATTATAAAACTACCAATTATTTACATAAAACAATTGGCATTCTTATTTGAAAAATAAAATTGGTAGAAATCTGTTTTCTTAGAGAAATATAGTAATCTATTATAAATACATTTTCAGAAAATCAGAATTTTAAGAGATGCATAGTTCAAATATCAAATATAAATGTCTAGCTTACTTTGCTAATTTTAATTATTTTCAATTATAATTATTGACGTACCATCAATTGGTCGCGGTTATTTCAGCGTAGAATAATTTATAGCAGACAATTTAACACGCGACAGTTCAAAGCATACGACGTTTTAACATGCTGCGACAATACAGCGCGGAAAATATTACATTTGAATTGAAAATAATTGAGTTGAATTTAAATTCGATTTTACGCATAATTACATACTGTTATCATAATGATTTTTGAGTTCATGACATCATTTGTATCACAGTAAATAATTAAAATAATCGGATATAATCCAAAATTAGGTACCTACAGACACACATGTTCTAATTATGTTATATGTTATGTTACGTGTATGTAAAGATTTTGAAAAACAGCCACTCAATGAATACTTACAAGATATGACCCACATTTTAAATTTAAATAAATTACTACACCTATATATATATATATATATATATTTACAAGGTCTGATTAAGGAGCTTGTCGTAAATCAATTTGGGTTAATTTGGCACTCTTACGAAGTATTCGCTAAGGAAAGTTCCAAGAGGAATTTCATAAAAAAACATATAGGCATCAAACCTTTAGTGTTTAAAATAAAATGTGTTTCATAATTGATAGAATATTATACAAATTAAATAAATATTTTCAAATCTATGATTCATCAAATATATAAAAAAAATTATCCTGATTTACGTGAATATTTTTTAAAATAAATGGCCCAAACATAAGTTTAAACCGTAAATAAAAAGGTTTTCCTTTTAGCTTTCGAGAACGCAAAGGATTCCACTATTTTATTGAATAAAATATTTTCCATGGACCCATTTTCAATAAACAGCGCTACAACACCATTATCACAACTATTTATTACGTTTATATCAAGGAATGGAACCTTGATGAATTTTACGGTTTCGCTTAAATGTGGTTCTGATTTCTATGCTAGTTCTTAAAAAACTTAGATTTCGGTTTCACTTTTTTGTCGGTTTTAAAAAAATAATAATAAGTAAATAAATAAAATTTAGATTTCAGTTTCTTTTTGGTTCTTAAAAAATTAGTTGATAATCTATTATATGTATAAGAAATATTTTGTTCTGTTTGATTCTTTAAAAAAAATAATAAGATACTAATAAGTAGAATTAATTGACGTTATTTATGGTGGTCAATACCAATTTTCAAACAGATATCCTATCAATAGCTACCAATAGCTCCAATAAGACTAAGAAAAAAACTAAATAAGTAAATAATTTACTCATCACTATCACTTAATGAATGATCCTATTTCAAATAATACTTTTTTTTTAAAAGTTTTTAAATTGATTTTTATGTATAATTTTTTAATTACCACTTGTTAGGTATTCAGTATTCAATATTCAGTATTTAAATCTCTAAAATATACTCTAGTCTTTTTTTTTGCCTTATATTTTATTTGTTTAATGTTAGATTTGCGTTCGGAGGTTTCAGTAGATAATACATTGGAAAGTCTATTCCACTTTTTTAGGATTTTATACGGATCACTTTATATATATATACATATATTATTTTTGTTGTAATTCCTAATTATACTATTATTAGTTGTTACATAGAACTATTTTTGAATGTCATAAATCGTTATAATAATAATAATAATAATAATAATAATAGATCTACGCTTTTGTTTAGTTTATATTACTCACTAATAACATATTAAATAAAAATAATGAAATTATATAAAAAAACCAAATTAACCGTGAAAAACCTATACAAAAAAGTATTAGTACCAATTGTTTTTAGATACATTTTAATAAGGGATCCATCAAGGTTCCAGTTTCAATAACTAATTTAAATTAGGGTTTTGGATCCCAATATTCAACATTTTTGGGTTCCAAAACTTGTTCTTTTCGGTACGATTCCAGTCCTCGGTTTATATATCTAGGTGTAATAAAACGTTAGCATAAATATTTAATTTTCAACTGTATTTTCCCTCGTATTCCATATAAGAATAATGTTATATTATTTTGTATTAATAATGTTATGTATCAAATACTGATTCTTTTGGACAGTTGAAAGAATTATTTATTTATTTTTAAACAATTTCGTAGAACCATAATTATTAACAAATATTATAAAATCTAAGCCCAGCTCATTATTTATTATGACTCATACTCACAATTTGTACGATTTATCATATCATTGGTCGACCGTTTTTGATATTTAATTATTTAAAAAAAATATTAAACAATATAATAGATGACAGATATTTTTTAGGGTTAAAACATGACGTTATGTTGCATAAATTAATTTTGTCGTTCTTCAGATCATTTAATTTTTATGAAAAAAAGAATAGACCATTTTTTATAAATCCCAAACAGTAAATTAATATTACATATTATTAATTATTACATTTTACGACATTATAATATTATGTAACATATTACGTAAGGATTAAATCTACGTATTGTATTTAAAACCAATAGGAACAATGGATTTTTCTCTACGTCTCAGACGACCATTTAAATACAATTTTGTAGCTTAATTCATCGTGCGCTGCTCTCTATATTGTATTCTAAAACTGTTTAGTTGAATATTAAACGTGTAGATAGCGTTTTATATTACCGAACCTTATTTACTAAAATTTTGAGTACTGTTAGATATCTACTTAAGAACTGTCACAGATATTTTTAAATTTCGTTCCACAATTTTAATGTATTAAAAGACTGATAGACGCGTGCGATTAAAAATCTTTGATAGATTCGTATATAGACGCAACAACCACTGGACTAATTTTTACGCATAAGCCGGAGATGATTTAAAACTATTGAAATATTTTGATAGCCTCACTTTTATCTTCTAAAATAGGGTTTTTTATATTTTATATATATACTTGTAAGCGGTTATTAATTATTACGAAAATATTAAACTTAATTATTGTTATTTTCTGCATTACCTACTAATTCGTTTAACGTTGAAAAATATGAATATTTTTTTGTTGTACGATAAAATTATCCATCTCCCATTATTAGTGATGACAATCTGACTTATTTAAGCATCATGACATTTTTTTTTTAATCGTAAAATAATTACCAAGGATATAAATTTTTTTTTTTAATGACTTATTGCCATTCTGGATATTCATATGCATCAATAAATAGTTTATTAGAAACAGTCTTCTGTGTACAACAGTCTCTAAACGAGTACATTCAAATATTATGTATGCTCCAAAGTAACTATCAATTATCAGACATAGAATTTCGATAATAATATTTCCCACTGTAATCATAAATTATTTTAATTTAATTAAATGGCTTGCGGCTTTTAGTGATTAAAATGTACAAAACTGTAACTGTTACACATATGAAATATAAACGTATTAAATAGGATTACGGTTTTGACCTTTTAAGTAGTTGTAAAAGTGTATAGAATAATGTAAGAATGACTTAAAATGTCTACAATTTCAAAAATAACTAAAAAGTATATTGTTCTATTGAAATATAAAATATATATATATATATATATCCTAAACAATTGAAACAATTGAAAGTATTTAATGTTCCAATATATTTCATTATATAAAATCGAAAACTGTAATTTCCGCAATATATTAATCAGTAGGTACCTACATATTTTTAAAATGTAAATTATGTTGATGCTTATGTAAGATAAAATTCTGCTTAGTATAGTTATTAAATATACATAGAATTAATAATGATACATTTAATTAACAATACAATTACTGATAGTCTTAAAAATGACAAAAATATTAATACTTTGAAAAAGGCAAAATAAAATATTGAGTGTAAATAATTACTAATGAGTCATTAATTTAATCGTTAAAGAAAATGAATTGTAATACTTTATTCATTATAATAATATCAATCATCTTCAATTTTGGTCGAATATTTTTAATTTTTACCTTTGTACAGTTGAATACTTCAATTCTGAAACTGAACATTTTTTTTGTTATGTTTATTTTGATTTGGCTGAATGTTAATGATTATACTAAAACTGTAACACTCAATGAATTTAAAAATCTGTGTAATCCATTAAGTATTTACCCATTATGAGTTTTCATAATAAACTTAGATAATCTTAATTGTACTAAATAATATATTTTATAATCAAAATTAAATCTAAATTAAAAACCACTAATATTAATTTAAATGACGCATGTATAATTCATATTGTTATTTTGCACTAATAATTAGTAAACAGTTAGTGTTTTTTGTATTATTTTGTATTAAAAGTGTTTCTCTTTTGACATTATTTAGAATGACAATTACATTTTTATTACTCTTGCCACTTGAAAATGATAAATTCTTTTGAAACTTGTTGAGTAAATACTTTTATATGTGTTTGCGTGAGACAATGAGAGTTTGAAAAAAAAAATCAAAAAACAAGAATTATTGAGGGTAATAGTTTGTATAAGAAAATTAAACATGTATTATAAGCATTAGCAGATTGGTTTTTTTTTTTTTTTAAAAAAAGAGGTTATTTCAACGTAATAAAACGAAATCAAATGACCAATATATGAGTATACTAAATACATATTCATAAAGTTATTTCAAATATATTAAGTGCTCGACGTGACGATAATGACATAAGAGGATGAAGCTTCTCTATTTTATAGTAATATATTTAAAGAGCACCCTTATCGATAATTCGGATTATAACAATTTATACATTGTTCTGGTATATATTGATTTAAATTGGTAGGTATTCAGTAATTAATATTGTTTATTAATAAGATTACCGCAAATTGATTAATCGTTATGAGTTTATTTAATATATATTCTTATTATGTTTTTTTTTATTGTTTTAATTTAATTTTATAAAATCGGACATTGAAGAAAATAATTTCTAAGGGGTATGAGTTAAATAATATCTTATAACAGTAGTTTATCAAGTACGAGAGTCTTTATTTTTCCATTTCATGCACTGTATGCATTAAACTTTAATGATTTAAGTATAAGATATCGAAAGTATCTACTGATTTAACGTCAATAATTTGATCAGCAAAGGATTTTGAACTTCGTGTATGTATGTAATTACTAGTCACAAACGCAATACTTATTAACTTCAAAATACCGCATACATTTATATATATAGTGTAATTATACTATTGTTAGTTGCATAAAATATTTGCGAATGCAAGAAATAAAGTAATTCATATAACAGAAAATAATACAATAATAATATTTCTATAGTCTGTAACGATAATCAAAAAATATATTATTATAGGGATTGGTTCGTACGATGAGAATATTTATGTATATAATTAATACACGCTGTATGTATATTAAGGTAATGCAATGTTTTATTTATTTATTTTTTTATTTTTTTTTATGAAGAATATCGTAATCTAATTTCGGGATATTAATTTTATAGTCTAATATTTTTAAACTATTTTCTGTATAGATGAATATATATACACAAATAACTTTTAATACAACTTTTTATAATACTTTGTATATAAACAAAGTATTTGATGGTTTGTGTCCGATGGACTCCGATTTTGGTGATATTTGGTACAGAAAGATATCAGACCTTGAAAAATATTATAGATTACTTTTTGTAGTGAAAAAAAGGAAAGGGTCAGTACACCTGATATGGCCCGAACGGACTGTTGTTAGTTTGTTGTTTCTATAACAACCAAAAACCGGAAAAGAACTGTTGAAGAGATGAATCTGTAAAAATTTTTCTGTATGTTGAGGTAAAGAGGTATTACATATGAAACACAACAGAAAAAGGACGGAAACGACAAATTCAAGATGCTTTTGTTTAGAATTGGCCTGGTGTCAATTCTGGAAATGCCTTAGGTCGTTTTTACACGGTATACGTTTACACAATGTAGATCAGCGCCTAAAATATTTAACCAGTTTTTGATAATTTTATGCTCCATGACATTGTGTCTGATTTCATCCAAATTATATTATAGGATTGTTTATTTCTCGATTAATATTAAAAACTAAATATTTATTACAGGAATAAGGGTTATAATTATGTGTAAGTTCTATACGTTTCTAATAAATGGTGGTGGAGTTATTTTATTGATACTTATTATTACCTCGGTAACAATACATTTAACTATCATTAACATAATATCGAGAATAAAAGTACCACGTGAATCTTGCAATACATCTTGAAAGCGGTCAACGTCTATATTTTACTGTAGCAAATGTTTTCCAAAAAGCACTTTAACTATAAAAAACGACCCTAATTGTATTTTTCACATTGAGTCAAAAACATAATGGTTCGGCCAATTCACACAAACATAATTATCCAACGATATTCCATGTTATTTTTCCAAGTTTACATGGTTGTCAAAAACATCACCGGAAATTTTCTTAAAGCAACCATTTTGACTGGAAAGTTTAAAGGAAAAATCGTCCTGTATCCACGTATTCTATTGATACCGTCAGAATCTCCAATAAAATTTAAAAGACTTCAATTTCCTATTAATTTGGCTTTCGCAATGATTATAAAGAAGTCCAAGGTCAAAAGTGCATTTATGGCTTATAGTTGGAAAATCCAGGTTGTGTTTCCTAGGCATCTATATGTTGCATGTTCAAACGTAGGGAAACCATCATTTTTGATCAGTGTTAAAAAAAAGATAAGTTAACCAAAAACATTGTGCACCTATTGGTACTTAGTTAAATTAAAATTATAAATTGTTGTACTTTAAAATAATGAAAACAGTTATTTAAAATAATTAAAAACCAATCTAAGCTAAGTTGAATAAATTAGCTAATACCTATATACGTATAAACGTATGTAACGTGTAATTTTAATATTTGGCTAATGTCGAAATTATCCTTGCATGTTAGCTTGTGTGTCATTTTTCGTGAATAAACATGAAATATCAACTCTATCCGGATGATGATAAAAAATTAAACAAGAGTGTTTATTAGCATTTTGTGTACTGTCTCACAATAATAAAGTATCGAACTACCAGAGTATAATAAATAATCTTATCCTAATTTAAAATTTATCTTAATGGCAAAGTAAAAAACAATTAGGTTTTGTATTCTAGGTAAGAAGAGTATCTGAATTGGATGATATATTTATTATAACTTTATATGCCATACAAATACAGTACACAATGTTAATCTGTAGTCAGTCTATTTTCGCATGTGATACACATGAGAGCAATACTGTACTTTAATTTTTTTATTTAATTTAAATGAAAACAAAAACAGAAATCTATCGTTTATTGTAAAAAATTGTTCTCTAAAAATGAGTAGATAATTAGTTTTATTTATCGAGTGAAAATATTAAAATATAATTACTAAATGAATTGAAAGGTGGCAAGAAATCTCTTCGTTAGGTGTGCTATGTTTACTAATTACTAGTTGTGTTTATATTTCGATGATTCAAAAATTATACATTAGCCAAACGTTAATATTACTCGTAACATATATACAAATAACATAACAACTTTACTTATTTAAGAGTACCATAATTATTGCACATTTGTACGAAATATTAGAAAAACGCTTTAGCTGGAAAACGATTAAAATCAATTCCAAATGTACTCTTCGGATTAGATTGTAACTGCTGTAGGATGCGAAATTGCGTATAATGTAAATTATTGAAGTGTGTGTGTGTGTGTGTGTGTGTGTATGTGTGCGTGTGTGCGTGTATGTGAAATCCCATCTAATTAAGTTCTATGATGGTGTTGATGATGGACTACCTTGAACAGCCAGAAAAGAAGCGATTGCGGCAGCGAGCGGTGCTGAACGAAAAATTTTAATTTCCTCTTGTATACACTAAGCGTGCACAGCAAGAGCAAATGAAAACGAATACTAACAACTCTCGGCGAGTATTCAAATCCTAGCTCGAGGCTGTTATAATTTGAATCAAACGTAAAAAGGCTTAAGAAAGAAAATGAGAGAGAGAGAGAGAGAGAGCGAGAGACGGCGAATAAAGAGTACAAAATACAGAATTATGTAAACGGGTGCTTATAACTAGGCTCTTTGACGGACACGCAGCACTGTTTGCCGCACTATAATTTCACGGGCAGTCGTTTCCAACGAAACGATATCTGTTCGCACGCTCATCGATCGCCACTTCGTTGACGGCGGCATAACTTCTTTTTACGCCGTCCGTGTCCCGCCACTTTGCCCTGTAATAAGGACGTGAAGAGGCGTTCACACGCCACCGCCACTGCAATCAGACGCTCGTTATAATATTATATTATACGACGATGGAACGATGGCGATGGCGGCAGCAGAACATGTACTGCTTGATATGTGTTATACATAGATATGTGTTTACGGTTATCCGATCTGTGGTTAATTATGTTAAGAGAGTAAGTGATTTGATTTCGTATATTGTAATATATTTCACTTTAAAATTATAAATATTTCGATTCTCTAGGAGAACCCGTTTCTTTCGATGTTTAGCTCATTTAAGTCGTTATCGTTTTTTGAATTATTACGATTTTAGGTATAATATGCTTGCAATACCATATTTTAAGACATTTTGATTGAAACGATTAAAAATATACGTTTAAATTAGATAAAACATTTGAATTAATTTTATTAAATGATGTGTTTCAAGTATATTACTATTAAACAACTTAAAACGACTTTGGGTCACCATATTTATATTCAAAATTCCTCAAATATTCTTATGGGAGAGAAAGGGGATTTTCTTAAAAAATGTATTCCAGGGGACAGTAAAATCTTGTTAGGATATTCTTATCTCCTCATCCCCTTTGTATTATGCATTAAGAAACACACATTTAAATAGAACATTATAAAATTAATAGAGCTGATTATTAAACGTATTTGAAAATGACTTATTTGTTTTTATTTAATGATTAAGACTATCCAACGGCGACCGTTTCGTAATTAGATGATCGTAAAAATAAAACAAGGAAAATGATTCACAATAACCGTATTCTAAAACGATTTTCGTCCAAACGTATACTTAAATTTACATTTTTTTTCTGCGCGTGCAAGCAAACAACTGCTTTGGATGTGGAACCCGGTGTAAAATAATAATATTGTTATGTGCATAATATAGATAAACCCGACACCATAATATTATAATGAGCGCATTAAACCAGCTCTACTGGATAAAGTACACGTTAAACGGAAAAAAAGTCAAATTAATTTACAAACGTAACCGACACGTAGTTTGTATTTTTAACAAAAGCAATAAAAATCACTTAGAAATTGATTTTATTAGAAACATGAAATGTTATTATACGATCAAAGATAATATGCTTTCGAACTTGAAATGAGTGCGGCCGTCGTTTAACGCACATTTTATAAGTATTTCTAAAAATCACATAAATCACAACATAATTTGTTGAAACATATGAGCGAAACAAGTTCCTACAACATTTATAGTTTTCCCAATTCCAGGTATATAATTTAAATACCTGTCAATGTAGTAGAATTATTGCAATATAAAATTGCGAACCATTAAATTATTTAAATTAATATATTCAAACATGTTATGTGTAGTTTTAACTTCTTTCACATACATACAGTATAAATATTGTATACGCATATCATATTATACACGATGTAAATGAATAAAAACGCAATATCTCGATCTATATGTGGGTTTATTTTTTCAAAACATGATACAATCGTTTATAAAACATTCGCATAACTTTATTAACATATTATCATCAATCAATTATCAATTCCTAGTCCAAACAAAAGGAAGATCATGTATCTTAGTATAAATCTTGGTTGGACAATTTAACATTTAATTCGTACCTTTACGGAATATATAAATGTTCAATTTCTTGTACTACACACTACTAAATCAATGTTTATAGTCTGTGACGTGCATTGGAGTTAAAGATTAAAATTGGTTTAAATGTAACATTATTCATTGTTAAATATATAAAATATAAAATCGATTTAGTTTCGTTTCACACGACAATATTTTAAAATTTGACCTGCACAAAATAAATTTATTTTATTTTACTATTTAAGAAGAATAAATGATTACATTTAATTATCAATATCGGTCCACAGTACATTTGCATTCATAAACGTTGTAATAGTTTCTTATATAGGGCGTAATATTGTTTCTTATATAGGGCGTAATATTTTTTCATGAGACATAAGCTTGAGAATTAATGACTTCATTTCCATCAGAAAATAAGTTGTGAATGATCTTTCTAAGTAATTTAAAATCATATTTCAAAAGTATCTTGATGTTTTAAACATTTGTTGTGCCCGGTGAGATGTATCCACTAATGTGTATAATAAACGTTTTTCACGGGGCTTAATGATTACATTCGTTAATTCGATTATAGGACTGACTCGGTAACTTGAGTAATATCCGCAAATGAAACAATATGACTCTTTAATGGTATTTTAAATATTTGTAACTCGCGTTATACAGCATCATGTAATATATGTTAGTCATCAAAACAGTAGTGTATTGGTCCGAGTAGTCGTAAAACAGTGTAAACGGCATAGACACTATAAAAATTGAGACTTAATATTTTAAAATTAATTAATTTATATTCAAAAGAATAAAAATGTTTGATTAAAGAATCATTTCCTATTGAAAATATACTTGAAAAATTTCAAATTTAAAACTGGTAATTGTTAGTTTTTAATTTTAAATGTGATACATTATAATTTTTTGATTTTTATGTTTTGTTATACAATTTTACAATTTATAAAATGTTAAATGTTTATATGGTTAAAAAATGAACTAGGTATCCTATATACAAACCATAGCAAAATAGGTAAACATTATTTTACACTGGATTTTTGATTTAAGTAGAAATATTAAAATAAAATACAAGTTGTTGAAATTTCAACAAAAACAAAAATTATTACGCCAGAAAGATATGATGTTCGTTGGTGATATAGGGTTGTGTTAAACCTAACCTAAATTTACCGATCCATCGGTTCGTTTTTTACGCAACTGCTTCGTGGAATATGGATTTAATCGACCAATTTTTATCAGAACGTATTGTCGTATAAACCGTCGGTGATAAAATAACTAACCGCTATGGAGAAAAAACGCATAATTACGGTTCATGAACATTTATTAATGCATTGTTAAACCATCTACCCTAGTCCTCGTCATTTTGTTAGTTTAATGTTTATGTTTAGTTTTGTTTTTTCAACAATAAATTTGTTCGAAAACCGATGCACGCAAATCCGGAGGCGCTTTCGTCGCTCACGTCGTCACGAACCATCCGTTTTGCGGATGGTGTAGCGCACCGGTTCAACGCGAACCCGACAAACGGAAAAGACAAATACGGTAAACGAAGACTGGCCGGTGTGTATCGTCGTCGTACCTTGTGCCCGTGTACGCTCACCGTTCGAGTACACAATATTGTGGTGCTCTGCATGTAAATAAATACACGGTCGCATCACGTTATTGCGTAGCGGACGAAAAATCGGATCACACACACGGCGCGACGGAACACTATTCGTGGTCGGGGGCACCGACGTAGGTCCGGCGCGGCGCGTTCCTTTAACCGGGCGGGCGCGCGTTCACGGTCGTTTCGGTTCGTATCCATGATTGCGTTCATTCATTCGACGGAGAAACGTTTGCTGCCCGCGCGACTGTTCTCATTTTTCGTCCATTATCGTTAATCTCTTGTTAACGGCAACACCGCCCGTTACACCGCATTAAAACAAATTCGACACTACGATTCGTTTTATCGGTGAACTGTACGTAACGTGTATACTGCAGGTACGGCATTTCCACCGAATCGTTACGACGACCACGACGATTATTATTATTATTATTTCGTTTGTCGAGCCGCGACATCGACGTCGACACGAGCGATTCGAGTTTAAATCGCGTAACCAGCACCATGTACGCGCGGTAATTACTAGTGCTCTTGTTTCGACGCGGGAAATATCCGGTTACCCACAAACCCGGATACCAGTATACAGGCCCGTAGCGAGGGGGGAGGATAGAGGTTCCTGCGCCCCGGGCGCGATTCCCGAGAGGGCGCAAAAATGAAAGATTTGCAATCTAATCGTTACTTATAAGTTATAACGAGTTATAGGGAATATTATGTGTTTATATGTTTACTTATATGAATCTACTTATAAATATTATGTATATTTATATTTTAATAAGTTATTGATTTACATATAATTAACAAACGCTTGCATAATTATAAAGAAAAATTATTATTTATATTGTGTTTAAAAAAATATTCAATTTTTTCAGAGATTTTTTATAAACTAAAATACTTAAGGATGCATTTGAAGTTTCGCCCTGGACGCAATATTTGGTTGCTACGGCTATGCTAGTATATCAGAGTAATACCCGATTTGCAGGTGACCAACGTTTTCGGGTAGTTGCTATCCCGTTACCCAAAATGTTCGGGTACCCGATAGTTTTTGATACACGTAAATGATCAAACTAACACCTGGCTGCTAGGAGGAAATTAGTATTATATTATAACTATACAACTATACGAAGAAATATTCCATTTTTGAATTTAACAAAATTATGGTTTAAAAATAAAATGTTTAATATTTTTTATGAGTGCTATTAATGATATTATAGTTTAATAATTATTTTATTCAAGTATAATGTTAAATACCATGTTAAAATCTATTTTGAAGCCTACTCGTACATTAAAACCTTGCAGGCAACGGCTATTGTAGCTAGAATCGTTACCTTTTGTATGTATACCCACACAATAATCACAATTATACGCGGTGGCGGCCCATGCTATGATGTACAGGAGTACGTGAACCATCCAAAAAAAATTACATAAAATTATTACATTCATATAGTAAATTATAATCGGTTATTGTGCACGTAGTCGGTAATTTATAAAAATTATTTGTTATAAAAAAAAAGTTTTTGCAGCTTTTCGTGTTGAGTAGTGTGACTATTAACGATTAAATAATTAACGGAGAACACGTAAGTTAGTAATACAATGTCGTTTGAAGCACAAACGATGTGTGCACCGGACTAATATTTATTGTATGCGTAACATGTCGATCGTGGAAACAAGATTTTGTGTTTATTCCTCAAACATAATTATTTAATTTTTTTCCAATTTATTTTTATTTTACAGTGATGAAAATTGATTGGAATATTTCATCCATTGAGTCTGTTTTACATAGCATAACGGTATCGTCGCGTAACATGTATGTATAGTTTTAATTTTAAGGGGAAGTGAATGGATTTAATTTATTTGTGTATTAAAGAAAACTGGTGGTAATTCATGTAACTTATTAAATTTTTTAGAAAATATTATAAAACCCTTGTAGTTTGTTATTCATGAAGTTTATTAATAGAAGTGTTTGAACCGTTAACATAAAAATAAATACCTTTTAAAAAAATTATTTTTAAATGTTTCCAAAATAAAAGAATTAAAGTAAATTTTAAAAATGTTTACCAAAACATTTGTTCAGCAAATTTAAACAATTATAATAAACTTGGAGATATGCCTGATAAAAAAAAAAAAAATTAATTGCAACATCATGAGTCTGAAAATCCTCGTTAAGCAGCCCACTGTAATGGTGAGGGGTTCCCTTCCTTGTGAAAATTGTCGGGAATCCAGTCCCCGTCAAAGTTAAAAACATTCGCGCCAGTATTACGAATACGGGAAAAGGCGTATGCGCGATGAATAACGTTCTGTTTACGCGTGTTCGAAACAAATACTAACCATCACGGTTTATCATTTTTATTATCTAACGAGAGTACAGTCGTATATATTCTCTCTTGTGTACGTATGTATATTATAATATGTATATTATGTGTGCAGTATACCCGCGCCTACGTACATGATCAAAGCCGGCATCGACGTTATATTACTACTGTACAGTATGCACGTGCATCGTCGGGACCGATCGTCGGAGGCGCCGGATAGCGAGAGAAGTGGAAATGGAAGAGAAATAAAAAAAAAAAAACAAAAAAAAAAAAAAAATCGGGTTTTTATAGCGTTTTCGGTCGGCCAACCCAGGGATAAATTAATTTAGAACTTTTTTTTCGCTGGTGTCTGGAAAAAAAGCAAGACCACCCCGACATTGTATACGTTATAATAATATCATAAAACTTATGGTAAAAGGATCTGGTTTTTAGTGACATTATACAACGGCCGGCGGGCAAGAAGAGCGCATCGACACTGACGGATTGTTTGTCGGACAAGCGGCCGTTTCCTGTCCTTGTGGCTATCATCAACCGCCGCCGCCCGCGTTTGTCCGACTGCGTGGAATCCATTACCGAGCGGTAACGGACATTTACGACTACTAAATCCACTACTACTACTACTACTACTACTACTACTACTACTACTACTACCACCTCTATTACTACTCGTATTATTAATACTAACGCGCGTAATAGAAAGCGATCGAATGACGGAGAGGGAGAGAGTAAGAGAGAAATGGAACAAAACAAAAATGGGCAAAGCTATGCCGAAACGTGTCCGCGGGTCCGTCGTAGTCATGTTATATCACCTCCTAATGTATGTATGCAATATAATACGATAATATGCGTGTTATATTGTTATTATTATTGTGTATGGACACGCATTTACTAATCCGTGAGCACATAATGGACGAAGGGTGGGTATATCTTTAAGGACATTGCAAAGGGATATAGTGGTATAATTGTACGAATGTGTACACAAAGCGCAGTATCTTTATAATCAGTACGGCACAACAAAACAAACGCAAGTGTAGATATGTGATGCGAGTTTCAAAAAAAATGCAGTAATACTTTTAAGGTGAAGTGTTTTTCTTTTTTTTTAATTAAAATAAACTTTATAATTACTACGTATCGCAATAAGAATCCGATTGGGTTAACTATTCGATATCACTTGCATTACTTACAATCGGTGCTAGAATCTCTAAATTCGCTTTACATTGTTTTTCTAGTGCAACTCTCGTATTGCCGTTAATCCGTTTTATTCGCTTATTAAGAAAAACAATAAAGATTCATTGATATAACTGAAGGGTAATTTTAAATTTGTTGAGACAATTTTTAAAAATAATAATTTCTGATAACAAAGAATAGTTGACACTTAGTTCTTCACTAATTTTATGCAAATCGTATACAATTATAATAGTTTTAATTAAAAATATAAATATGAGTATAATACATATTACGAGTGTATGTTGGTGAATGACAAAAACAAAATTTTAAAATAAATTAAGATTCAAGTTATGATTAATGTAAGTAATACGAATGACAAATATTTTAGATTTAATAATAATATTTATTTATATTATTGTATCACGATGTAGGGTATTTTCCAAACTTGCCACGTCTAAAGCTGCTTTTTCTTGAGTTTCGTCTGATTTATTTCCATTATCGTATCCTTCTTTTTCACGGTTTCAACGAAATAATCAGGCATTATTAGCGTAAATAGAGGGCCTTGAGAGGCTTATATTGTACCCTCTAAATTACTGCCAAGCCCTTGAATTAAGTATAAAGCAGTTATAAAGAATTATGAAAAAAATGACCTTTTTTCTACAAAAATTAACTATGTGGGTTTTAGCCCCCCCTTCAAAATGTGGGCTATTTACACATAAGCGCAGAATTAAAGTAGTATCAAAATCATTTCATACAATAATAATTATAAAAGGTGATAAGCGATATAAATAAGTCCCATGTATTTGTCACCTGGCGAACACAATTCGCATTAGAGTCGCTTATATCAAAATGTATGAATTTAATGCCATTTGGTCAGATTTTAGTGCGCTTAAGATCGAATGCTTTAATTGACATTTATCTTGTAATGCAAGCTTGGGCAAGTTAATGATAATTTTTAACTGAGTTAAGTTGATGAAAAAGACTTTAAAAAGTTTAAAGTTAGTAGCTAACCTAATTTTTTTTTAACTCAGTTATGTTAAAAGTTATATGAATATTTTCAATTAACTTATTAACTTAAATTAAGTTATAATTGTTATTATTTTTAATATCTCTATAAATACACAGTCTCAATAATAATAAATAATCACAATAATAAAAATCGTAATATTGAATACAGGAAATATCCAATAGCTTTTCTACACACAGAATTAAACTATTAAATACTGATGAATTATATGCCAATGAATTATATCCGTATTATATGCAAAACATTCAGTGAGTATATGCTTGACAGTAAGAGGAACCCCACAGCATATTCAAATTGGGGGGTCCTCTTTTTTTATTAAATGTACGTGTGTTCGATTCTGAGACGCTTAATAGCCAACTTATTTATTAATTATTATTAATGTTATTACAATATGCCCATATGCCGCAATATGGTACGGTATATATTTATATATAAGATAGACCTAAACATTATAATATATACCTATTGGCTGTATGGCTATTTCTATATGTTTTTGATAAGGTTATTTTTCTTGAAGAATTCTGGTCAAATTTAACTATATTTGTAATTTCCTATTCTAGTAAACGGTTATTTTACATAATCAATAATAATTTTATTATATTTACTATTTAATTATTTGTAAATTAACTTAACTTGAATTCGATTAAAAGTAATTCGTTATTTATTAAGTTTATATTAATTAAAATAAATTAAGTTTAAAATTAAGATAATGAAAATTAAAATAAAAGTTAAGTTAAAAAGTTAGAGAATCGTATTTAAACTGCAAAATCGAATTACCTCTTCCTGCAGTTTTACATGTCCGTTTGACTCGTACAAATAATCGAAACACGACCAAGTTTAATGCTATACAGGCTTAGATAAATCAATCTCGCCGTCATTGTTCAATAATTGACCCGTACGGTAGAAACGTTTAACCAACCAATACATATTACACTTGTAATACTCACGTTATATATCCGAGGTTCTCAAAACCGTGACGATTCGATAAAATATATCTTAGCGCGGTTTTATTTTTATTTTTTTCATCGCAAAAGCACGTCATTACACGTGGTGGTTACGCGGTATGAATGTATTCCATCGCGTATACCGTGATGCGATTGGTCCGGACTTGCCAGCGAATAATATTCGCGGTATCGATGGAAGTCACACATAAGTTGCATTGGTACACTCACAGGTATACCATTACCGAACCGCGTACAATGTAATGTGCCTATAACTAAACGCGCGGTTAACCGCAATCAAATGCGTCGACGGCATCTCGCACGCGCGTCCGTACATACTTAGGTAATGTATACGATTCGTTTTTCCTGCATATATATATATTATTTATACGGTCTTGCATACATGAACGTGCACGCGCGTGTGTGTGTGTGTGTCTCGTGTGGAAGTAATAACACGTGTGTAATATAATATAATAGCCTTGTACTGTACACAATAATAATATAATAATATCCTTTTTTCTCGCGTTTGGCGGCACTCTCTCTTTCTCCTGAAAAGGATTGTGTATGTACATGCACGCGCGGTATAAAATTATGTTCGTTCGAGTATAATCGTTTATTATTATCCGCCAAGTGCCTTTTTGTACATTTTCTCCAGCCAAACCGTCCGTCGTATAACCATCACGCACACATACACACACGCGCTGTATCTTCCTTCGCGCAAAGCCAAAAACTATTTCCCACACCGTTTGTCGGCAACGACTTTTTCAACATTTACAGTGTGTCTCTTTAATTACTTCGTTACTACAGGGGTTACCATGCACGCAGTGAAGCCTATTAACTGAATAAACCCACCCCTAAGCAGTCGCCGACGAAAAATCTGTCGTAATTGCATCTATTTACGAGTGGGTATAATTATATTTTTAATATACGAATATTTATTATACTGTACTTTCTACTCTCTCCACGAGATATGCTCGTAGAGACTAATTATCAACTTGTAAATATGATTTTATGCTATAAAGTTGAAATATCAATAAACAAACGTATCCAGATAATACTCATTGTCAACTAATATATTTATATAAATATCTTTTGTATTTATTTATCACTGCAATTATACATTTAATAACTTTAATATAAAGAGGGCGCACTCCTATTCAGCCTTAGAATATATAGATCTATGAGTTTGATAAATATTTTAGAACAACATTTAAAGACAGTTGAAGGGACAGGTTTTTCAAATTAAAATAACCAATCAACGGAATAGCTAGTATATATATAAATAAAATTATGTTGTCACAGTGTTTATTATTGAAATCCTCCGAAACGGCTAAACGACCGATTTTCATGAAATGTTTTGTGTATATTTGGTAGTTTTGAGAATAGTTCCTAAACGTTTTTTCAAACCACTAGGTGTTAAGGGTGGCCCAAATAGTATACTTATAATATAGATAGAGTCGTTGACTTAATATCCATAGTAACTGTAAATGTGGTGTAAATATTACACATTTGTATTGTAATAAGTAATAATATTGTTTGTGTATATATAAGGTTATACAAAAAAATTATTTGTTCTATTTGAATAAAACCATCAAGTCCCAAAGAGGCCAATTTGATCCGTCGAATAAATGAGCTACAAACAAGAGAAATATAAGAGAGTAAATAACAAACGAATAAATTCAATCCGATAATATGAATGTGCGTTTTAGTATGACGTAATTGCATGCAATTTAATCACAAGAGGCATGAGGTAAAAGACAAATGCGTTGGTTCGTAGAAACACCACCTGGACCATTGAAAGGCTTACTTATGCATACGGATTTAGATTCAAACCGGTTCCTGAATTCTATTTACAAATTTAATTTATGTTTTCAAATAACATCGTTTGGAGCACTACAAATAGTAGAGGATTACCTCATACACACATTTTAATTTGGTTTATCGACAAAATACGTCTTGAAGAAATCGATAATATTATTTCTGCCTACTGATCAACTAATGTTCTAAATTTTTACAACGAACATGATTCATGGCCCATGTGATAATCGTTTATGATTTTACATGACAGATTGTAAATGTACAAAGCGTTTTCCAAAATATTTCATTAACGATACGATCACAAATGTCGACGGTTATCCAATATATCATCGAAAAATTACTGATAATAATTGGACAATAATTAACAAAAAATAATAAAATGCACACCTTGACATCGACAATCGTTGGGTGGTACCTTTTTCACCTCTATTGAGCAAAACATTCAACGCTCATATTAATGTTGAGTTTTGTAGTTTGATGAAGAACATCAAATACATTTACAAGTATGCGAATATAGACAGAGGTATGGCTGTGTTTCAAAATGAAAATATCAATGTGAACACTCCTCGATTAAATAACAACGACGATAGAACGCTTTAACAACCTGACCGATATATCAGGTCCAATGAAGCTATTTGGCGTATCTTTAATTTCCCAACCCGTGTACGAGATCCAACAGTTATACGTTAAGCCGTTCATCTTGAAAATGGCCAGCACGTGTTTTTCACAAACGAGACAGATCGTGCTATAAAACCACCAAAAACTACACTCGCTGAATTTATCGAATTGTGTAATCATGCGAATTCTTTTGTTACCTTTGCATGAACACTAGTATACTCCCAAGTAACACGTTATTTTACATGGACTCGAGCGAAAAAATGATACCTATCAAGCGAGCAATACCAGTTGATGCGTGCCCAGGTTCATTTAAATCAGGCATTTTAGGCCGAGTATATACAGCCAATCCAAGTCAGACTAAGTGCTTCTATCCGCGATTGTCACTGGTCTATTGTAAATTTAATATAAACGCAAAGTGAATTGGCAATAGTATTTGGCGTTTAAAGATGCATGCCTTGCATGTAAAGTAAAAAATAAATGTCTAGCGTTTTATAATTTTTATAGGCCATCTCCGTCCGTCATCGTTCACAAGGTTCCATTCCATGTGCGTGAAGTTAGCCCCCCTAAATCAAGCTAGCGACTCCAAACCTTCACAGGAATCTTGCATTTAATTTTCTATAATTTGCTATGTAGTTTTTAGAATTTTCATACCCATGGTTTTTCCGGAAATTCATATTTTCCGTTCGGGGGGCCAACTTCACAGCCCCTAAACTAACAGCCCCTCAATTTTAAGCTAGTAACTCCAAACCTTCACAGACATTTTGCAATCAATTTGCTATGTAAATTTCAGAATTTTCATACCTGCGGTTTTTCCAAGAAAACATTTTTGACTTGGTATACCTAAATCACGCCTGTATAACTTCAACAGATGTTGAGAATTTAAAAAAGCCTTAGTGGTTTAGTGTAATAAATTTAGAGATATGAAGAAAATGTAATATTTAAATATGAGTGTTAATATTTACAAAACTATATGTATTTTAGATTCATAGAATATTTTCCGTTGTAAGATGCTGAAAATATTCGGATGTTCAATATAACAATAATTTATTTATTACAATAAATTAAATTTAATCTATACTCATAACATATCAGAATCAGTGCTGCAATAACCGTGTATATTGTGTGTTTAAAATACACGAGCTCATAGCGCCAGCCTATAATAGGACCCAATGATAATATTAGAAAAATATGTAAAAAGCTATAAAATAAAACCATTTTTAATAATAATTATTGATGGAGATTAAACAATAATTGATTGATTTTGTTTTTTACACATTATCGTACATAAACGTTTCTTTGACGGTTTGTATAATCAAAATTCAAAATAATTTGGTTATAATTGATTAAATCGGTGATTCTCAAACTGTGCTCCGTGGAGCCCTAGGGTTCCATAAAAGAAGTTTAGGGGGGTATCTAAATTAATTAAATTTAAATATTATTATATTTCTTAGTTATCAAGTAAAAACATTTGTATGATTACAATTTTACATATACCTTCTCATCCGATCAGTGTTTTAGATTAATTTGGAGAGTACTAGGTTTTTAAGTCTCAGAGCACTCTTTCTGGTCAAAATTGTATACACAAATTAAATCAATCTTTTTGCATTTCAAATATATTCCACTTTTACTCAGAATTTGAAAATGTTGAATAGAAAAAGTGATTGAGCACACTCAATAATTTTATAACACACTGTGTATATAATATATTAATTTTAAATTCATTCTGAAAGACTAAAAAATGTGTTTATTAAGATTTAATGTAAGACGTTTTGAAGAAAATAAACTCATAACTTTCAAATAATTCCTATTATGCCCCTCCCCCATTTTCAAAAAGTTTTAATATTAATATTAATTTAAGTATCATTTTTGATGTCTTATTTCTATATTTAAGAGCCAATATTACTTTATATTAACTATAGTAATACTTTATGATAGAATTCCTAGTTATTTTTTAACTTAGTTATAGAATTAAATCATAAAAAGTCTTTAAAAATTATCCTATATTCAAGCAATAAATTAAATTATATATTGTTTATTACTGTTTTTCCTATTACAGATTTTTTTTTTTTTTTTTTTATCATAAATCATTAACAAACAAATTAGTTTTTTAAATATTTCTTATATTTATTTAAAATTAATTTAAAATAATTATTTAAAAAAACAATTTTAGATTTTCACATGTATAATTAAATGTAGATTTATATGAATTCTTTCAGGATTTAAAATTTTTTGAATTTTTTGAATTAAATCATTATGTATTTCCCAACATTTATCTGATCGTCTTACATACGCGATATAATGGACTCATATCCAACTATTCCTCGGAGAATATACCTACAATGAACAAGTTAAACATTTAATGTAATTATATGTGAATAAGCTGAACATTGATGTTTTAATAATGTAATTTATTTTATAAGTTCTTAATAGGTAGCTGTAATTTATAAAACAATAATATATTTATAAATATTATAAGAATTAAGATACAATATTAAACTTACTTACATATCAGAACGATCACATAAAATAATTTAATGAAAATTGATGTCCATCAGCTACCATATCAGTTTCAATAAATACATGATTTTCAATTACTCTTGTAGATGTTATTATTCCATCACAATTATCTTCAACGCGTGTATAGTGTAATTCTGATAAATATTGATTCAGAGCATTTTGAAAATTGGAAAAATAATGCTTCATTTTCAATATAATTGTTGGACTGAAAATTTTCCTTCTATTATTCTTGTATTTTATTCTTGGACATTCAATACTTTCGATGGCAGAAGGTACAGTTTTTAATAAATTAATTATAATAAATGAAACATTGCATCTTGAATCAATTAATTTTACATTTATAACACTTTGTTCTTGATGAAAAATTTGTTGAAGTAGTAAAACTTTCGTACTTAAACGATTATCTTAATTTTCAGAAAAATCATAGTTATACAAATTCTGAAAACTATATAACAAATTATAGCAAATTAATTGCAAAATGTCTGTGAAGGTTTGGAGTCGCTAGCTTAGAATTGGAGGGTTGTGGTGAAATTGGCCCCCCGAACAGAAAATATGAATTTCCGGAAAACCCGCGGATATACAAATTCTGAAAACTATATAGCAAATTATAGCAAATTAATTGCAAAATGTTTGTGAAGGTTTGGAGTCGCTAGCTTGATTTAGGGGGGCTAACTTCACGTACATCTCCATTCCTCTTTTAATCTTAGATACCATCCCAACATACTTACAATAAGTTCGTTATTTTTTATTCTAGAAATATATACTAAAAATACTATAAATATATGGTGAAACAACGTTTTAAGGGTCAACTAATATATATATTGTATATAATTTTTCAATCCCCTGACACTCGAAAACGGTCGAGTCGAGAAGAGTGAGTCATAATCACTAATTTCTACTTAAATTACTTATATGTAGTATTAAATAAAATCCTAGCATGAAATTTGTATAGTTAAAAATTAAGTATCACTCTAATATATATACATGTATTACATGTATATCTATCATTGTTGAGATAAAAAATATAATTAATGTATTTTGTTATATGTATAGTATTCAAGTAATAAGTTGGTGTAAATTATTATCACTATACAGTAACACTAATAATGATGTTATTGTATGATATTTCTATAATAAAAATGGTTTCTAATCAACGCGTCTTGACCTAATATTTTTTAGCAGCCTTCTCTTTCGTTCGGGGAGCTGACCTATAGCCATTAGTCAACCAACAAAACCCTTACCCCATCCTCCTCCTCCTCCTTGATCAAATATATTATTTTTATTTACAACATTAAATTAGCATAATGTATTTTTTCTTCGTACGCAAATCATTAACTACAATATGTTAAGAATATTGTAATATGATGTTTACTAAAAATTACAAGTACCAATTAACACGAAACTCGTTGAGCGTTTGACGATCAAATCTACTCTAACATTGTCTACAAATAAATCTAACGAAACGCGTAATATGAACATTGACTATTATACTATTGTATATTACACATTGGCACGTTGCCTGGGTTGAAATTTCGTTCGGTGTATTATAAGAACGTTTCATAATTAGATCCGTAATATAATGTAATGTGTGTGCAATACGTCAGGCATTTCGCCAGTATGCATTTCTGATAAACGTACATAATATTTTATTTCGTGTACCTACATATATTATATTATTATTATTATTATAGTCTAAACAAACTTTGCAGTGCTATTTTTTTTATAGTCTTAATGATTATCATTCTTTGTAAATTATTTAACTTTATTTATGACATAAGTGCGTGTATAAATTGTTTGATTATACAGAGTCGATCTCGACGATGTTTTAATCGAGTCATTGTTAGCTATTTCATTTTTTTTTTTTTTACCAGCACAAACATAAAAATGTCAACCGGGATCGTAGTTAACTATTTTAATTAAGTTTCCGTTTGATTATTAAAACAAGTTTCATTTAAAGACTTGATGAAAAATTTATAGGTTTTCATACTTTATCAGCTTTTGTATAAGTAAATTTAATAATACATGACAACGTTAAATTAAGGCACGATTTTTTTTGTTTTGACAATAATTCAACTAATATCGTATACAATTATTTGTAGCATAATTATGAGGTTTACTTTATTAATTCCTTAAAAAGAACGAAAACATAAATAAAAGGCCCAGAGTCTGCACATAGTCGGAGATGATATATGGATAGGCGAATGCTATATCTGTACAAGTTTTTTAACCTAGAAATCAATGTATCATTGCTTTCGAAAAAACGAGTCTGAGCTAAAGAGGTCGGATGGATCAGTTTTTCTGGATTTTTTCCTTAAACCATCAACAAATATTTAGCCACTCTATATACATTTTTAAAACTTTTTTTTAATTATAAAAATTATTTTACTGAAATGTTCGAAAAAACAGCTAATACTACGTGAACATTTCAGTTTTCTGTAAACAGCTCAAATACAGTTTTTCAAAATTATACAATCTATAGAAAACGGTGATAATAGCATTCAGTGAAAATTTCAAATTTTTAAGATTAGTTTTTGAATTGAAAATTAAAAATTTGATTTTAGCAAAATCTGGCTTATGGTAAATTTTAAAATTTTTCGAATTCTTTTCCGTTTTTCTCAATTATTTGGAAAATGTATCAAAATTGATTCCCTCTATAGTACCAAATATAAATCATTTCCTGTCTTTTACTTTTTATTTGGTGATGATTAGAGCACTCCTTCTAGTTAAAATCGTGTTTATAGACACAAAAATAAAACGAAACTATAGTGGTAAAGCTTATAGGTACGTTTTTCGTTTCACTCAAAATCTATAATACTATTATGTAAGGCGTTAGGATTTTCAATTTGTAAACTTATATTATAGTCATGAATAAACTTTATTTTTAATACTTAAAAAATATTACATAAAAATATTATTATAATTTTAAAGCATTCATATAATACAATCAATAGTTATGAATAATATTATAATCAAAGAAATTGTGTAGAAATATAATGGGAAGACAAATTGTACGTAAGATGTACACATTTTAACAACTTAAGGTACACGCATTTATTCTATAATACATTTTGTTGCAAAACGAATAATAGAAAAAGTATTATGATAAAGATGAAAATTCACAGTGACTTATATAATTCACAGTCACGGAATGATCTATCGTACAATGGTTTTACGCCCATTTACACGACATAATAAGCTTGAAAATATTTCAAGGAAGAATTTTGTATCATTCGATTTCCTGATGTCTGCAGGTATGTAAAATGTCTAACTGTTCACTTATAAGAGGACTAGGATTTATATATATTTTATTGCATTTTTATTTTCTGTAGTTCAAATTGATTGATAGTCAAATATGTCCACGATTTGTTTGGCTTACTCTCGATTAAATACAACTATTTGTTTTTTGCATATTTTTGTATATTTTAAACATGATACATTTAAAATTATTTTTATACATTTTTGAGAGTCTTGTTAATTTTATTAATTTTTACATTTTTATAATATTGTTAAAAAATTTAAAAAAATGTTTGAAGACAAACATTTAAAAAATGATTTTGCTTATTTAAAAAGGAATTCTTTTCACACCGAAGCAATTACTGACCTAGAAAAAAGTATACTATCTCTTGATGAAGACGTAAGAAATATTTTAAATACTACAGATAAACTATATAAATGTAACAGGAGAGTAGCAGAATTAGTAACAACTAAAATGAATTGGTACTAAAAAATAATAAGGACTTCAAAACACTTTTAATAATGCTTAGTATTATTATCAATAAGAATGTGAATAAGAAATTGAAGAAGATATTAATATTACTTTAACTCCGGGACAAATCGCGTTATTTAAGTATGGATCAAAAATATCATATAAAGAGGAGTTTTAGTCAATACAAATCTATTCTAAGTTCAAATCGCCGGTAGTTTATATTTAAAAATCTGAAATTACATGTAATAAAAGCTTGTAATAAAGAATAATATAAACTGATGTTTAATGCAATAATATTATGTAATAATTAATAATAATTCTAAAGATAGTAAAAATTTATGTTTACATGTTTTGGTAAGTAAAATTAATGTTTTACAATTTTTATTGAAAATAAATCCTAGTCTGCTTATGAAATTATATAAATTAACATTTATATACAATTGTAATAATCTTTATTAACACAAACAGCTATTGCAATTAATAAATCTTTGTAAGACACCCTGTGTATTACTTATTATTTTAGTCAAGCACTAAAATTAAATGTAAATCTCGTTTTAATGTAATTAAACAACCCAACTCCATTCTTCCAATTCGTTTAATTCATGTCACACAAATATATAATTCTTAAGTGTAGACTAAAAAGTATACTTAAAGATATTTACTATTGCGTAGGTATATACCTACATAATATATGATATATATCTACATATACTAATATGGAATTTGAAATCTTATTACATGATCTAAAGCATATTTTACGGTTTAGCATTTTCAAATCAATGCGTATAGGTGTATTTTAATGTAATGCTTATCGTTCTTGAGAAGAACCAATAATTAATTAATTAGTACTATTGTTATTCAATGTGAAAGTAAGATTTTGTTTCGGTTAGTATGATACATACATTCGATTATTTACAAATATTTTATGTAATCATGACGATCAGTTGCCAAGAGTATTTTCGTCTTAGTCCATAAAAATTAAATGAATGTTAGTTGTTTTTAAATAGTAATTAAACAGCAGATGTGTACGTTCGTCGTTCGTGTGTTCAAACGTAATATTACATAACCATCGTGTTATTCGTGTTGAATATAACATAATAACATACCCTTTAGTTGGTGTAACAGAAATAATAACGGAAATGACGATGGAAAATGGTTTTTTTTTTAAATTTTTTTTAATTTTTTTTTTTTTACAGCTATTTAATCGACGAGCGCGAGCAATACACGAATAATATGAATAATTTGAAGAAATTAAAAGAATTAAAAAAAAAAAATGTAAAGTAGATAAATTACATGCCTAAACTATATATGTAAAAGTGATTTCACAACCACGATACCAACGCCTTGTCATGCACATATTGTGATAGTGGAAGAAAGGTTAGTTTAGTGCATATATATATATATAAATACATTATAAATATAATACTTAGAAGAAACAACATTCGGTGCTCGGGAGGTTTGAGAAGGTACACATACACACATTAACGAGCGATCGTTACGGGTTTTGACGAGTGTGATTTTCATTTTTTTAATTAAACCGAAACCCTTTGTGGAACGTGCACTGCTGCTTCACTATTCTACGCTTCATCATTCAAACCCGTCAAAAGGTATACTTATATTCGGCCGTCTCTGAAAATTATTATTATTATTATTATATATTACTCACGCGTACAGATTCTGGGTGGTTACGGTGGCAGCAGCCCACAGGAGCGGTCTGAAAAACAAATATAGTTACAATGTATTCTACACAGAATTACTGAGTTGCCTGCAAAAGTCCTTCACCACGCATAATTACGTTTTATGTAATATTTTTTTAACAAATAAAAAATATATTATACCTGCTATGGAACTCAATAATTAATTGTACAATGACGAATCCACCTATGGCTCTTGATGAGTGCGCGAGTTATTATAAAATCTTCAAATTAGTCGAATCTTACCTAGAATAGCATTGCATAATAAATCATACGTAATCCTGTGCGTGACCTCTTTAAAACATAATTTGTTTATCTGGTGTTCGAAAATAACTATCACAATTTTATAATGCGGTGATATGCAGGTGAAGGAGTATACCAGTGACTACGAGAAGACGTACGAATTGCTTTATCGGCGAATCAAGGGTAGAAACATCTTCATTAAAGTATATAATTTCCAAATTTTCTTTCAAACCAAAAAATGTTATGTTCGAATTGTATATTGTTATGAAATACTTTCCGACTTTTCTGTATCCGATTTTCTGTCCAAAAATATATTAAATTTACAGTCGAAAAAATGGAAAACGGGTTTGTCTAAGAAAAACATAGCTGTACAATTAGTGTACGTAATGAATTTGAACAAAGAAAACGGTTGATACGATCGCAGACCTTGGTAGGACTGTACAGTAAACGCTCCAGATTAAATTTCGAAAAATCTATTCATTTATATTAACGGCTAACACGCGTGCAAAAAAAAACCCTGAAGAAGAGTACACTATACTTATCGTAGTTTTAGTCTAGCGCACGCACAGACGTTTTCACGTCTTCGTTCTCTTGTAAACATCTTACGCAGAAACGGTCCCCGGAACTAATTAACCGCGTGTGTGTGTTTGCGTACGACGTCTGCTGTTGAGACATCGTCTCGTCTCGGATAATCTCCCGAAACGTTTGTGTGAGAGCGTGTGGGGTTGTGCGTGTGTGAGCTCGCGCGCGCGCATGTCCCTGTGCGCCCCGGTCCATCCTGGTACCGTATGTCAATTTGTTCTGATTAACCCTTGTTTGTTTTCGTACACATAATGTATACGTTACGAGTGACGGATGCCGCCGGAGAAATAATAACAATTTCTCTTGTCCCTTGCCGTGACTCTCCCGCAAGGATGACGACTGACGAGGGTCCGCCCGGTTGTGCAGCGTACACGACGAGCATGCGGCAACATTTACAACCGTAGCCACGGTCATGGCCGTAGTGCACTCTGTAGCCGCCTGCACGTCGTCACTGGCGCGCGTCACGGTCCAAGGATCTTCAAAGGGACGCCGCCGCCACTGCCGCCACTGGCTGCACGTCTCGTTATCACAGTCCCCGTAATTGGCCATATATGCGCCGTGCGTGTGTCCTGATGTTGTAAATGCAAATTATTTTTGTGCAATCATACCATACGGACATTATAGTACGTTTCTAGCAAAGTAAGACCAATCCAAGTTGTCTTCTACAGTAACCTCTACACTTTTATTGCATAATATGTTATATGTTTTTCTGTTTTAGTTAGGTTTCCGGTTGATATAGGGTTCATCTAGGTTTCAATTTTTGTTAATTAATTTTATTCTCCCTATCGACTATACAGATGAAATAACCCTTCCCAGTAAGTCCACTTGCAGAAGTGTAGCTCAGGGGGGGGGGGGGAAATTATATAATCTATGGGAAGATTTACCACTACCTGCCTCTTTCGTATGATCATATTTTGTAATACTATCATTAGTAATATTCTAAAAATCTAAAATAGTTTAAGTTAGTATAAAATTACCCCATTAGTTCAAATATTTATAAGAAAAAAACACAATAAAGTTTTTAACAAAAAATAACTTTATTTGATCAAATTTACATCATATTTTATTATTTTATTCAAAAAGTAATGACAATCTCCTTTTATTAGAAGCAAATAAATTGATTGGCTCATCGATTTGTTGATTAAAAATGTTTTTTATTATCATACGTTTAGTTCTTGAAACGGTGTAAAGTGCTGAAAAATAATAAAAAAGTCGTTGTTAAATATTAATTTATATACTGAATATAATTTGTAAAATTATTGTTACTGGAATGAAAAATCATAGGAGGGGCGATAGCCCCCACTGCCCCTTCTGTCCGGGCACCTCTGCTCCCCAGTGTAATAGCTGGCAATTTTAAAGTTTTCGTCGATCGCGTTTAAGAAAATAGTGAATATCCATATTATAATGGATGCGATTTGGTTAAAAACCTTTCGAAAAAGTACCTGATTGCTTATTGACACTCTTCTACGAGTTGATGCTGTAGAGCAGGAATTTTTTTTTAGAGCGTGCCATGAAAAAAATATAAAAAATATTATATTTTGTTATATTATAATTTGATTGTATAATTAATGTATTAGTATAAAAAGGTTAGTTTAGGTACATAATAATAATAATGATATATAATAAATAATATTATATAATAATATTATAATTATTAATTATAATAATATTGATTTGTTAATTGTTTATATTATATTTTATTATAGATCCTATAATATTATATATTATGTAATATATAATAGTAAAAATTTTCGCGCCATCTTGGGCACGCGTGCCATGAATTTGCCATCCCTGCTGTAGAGTCAACCGTTTAAGGAAGTATCGAATATTATTGTGAAATCGATACAAAAATTATGCGTGTAGTATTCACTACTTATCAAAAAATATATAAAAATATTATAGGTAGAACTGGTGTTCCGACGTTTATGCAATTTATTTTGTTATAATATTACGTTGCTATTCGAGAGTATTGATCCGATTTCACTTGATTTTCGCTTCTTCCCCGGTATATAATTTTCTAATTATACTTTTAAATAAACCACCACGAGATGTTTATGAGCTTGAAGACCACGAAAGCATTGTACCATGCATTCGAAAATAAAATGTAAAATACAAATCCAAACCGTTTGAATCGTATAACTGCAGTACCGTACAAATATCGTATAATATTTCGATAAATCTAATTCAACAATGACAATTGTATTACATTGCATAGTGCGTAGGCACGTTCGAGTGACCGGACGGAACAACGCAAGCGTTACGTGTCTATTCACATGATGTACCTGAAACATTAATAATGGTGTACGTCGCGCAGTATCGGTTTAAAATGTTTATTGCGAGCCGCGCGCGCGCGGTTAATAAGAGAAATTATTTTGTCATCGATGCTGTTGTTAAATTATCATCCGCTGATCATTCATAAATCATTATTTAACGCTTCTATATATATGACGATTGTATTAAGTATAAAACATGTGCTTCTGCGTTGTAAAATCAATAAAAACACGAATGACAATATGTGTTTAAAAATGTTCATACTACGTTAGATAACGACATTTTTTCTTTTCATATTATTTACTAAAAAAGAGTTGATAAATTCGTTGAGAATAGTATTTTATTTAAAAAGAAAACGTGTGCTACCGAGTCGACTGTAGAAATAACTCGCGATTTCTGTGTTTGTCAGCTGATCTTTCAAAACAATAAAGCTGCCCTATAAATCAATAATATAAAGTATTATTATCCAACGTGATTCAGTAAATGATTTATTTTTATGTAAATTACAAATATCGACTGCGATATATATACGTAAAACATTATTTGTGCGGACAGTTGGTAATATTAGTCTTAACGTTTGATTGGTGCTTGAGTTTTTATGCTCACATTGATTCAGTGACGTGTAACAAAACACTGTATTTATTTGGCTTTGTTCAAACAGTTTCATTTAAATTCAATTTATCTGATTCGCTCAAAACATTGCACCGTGGATTTGTTCTTTTGTATTTGGAATATCGATTTGTGATCCAAGATGTAATATTTAATATACATGTAATATACTAATACTTACCAACTTTAGCAGGTTAAATAACGGCCATATTCGAATTATGGTGGAAAAACTATGAAGCCCTGTGTTTTTGGCCTATGTAGTGTCTGCAGAGAATATGATGTTTTGCAATAACCGAGGTTACAGGCAGGGCCGTAACAAGGGAGTGGCGAGAGGTGTCTACGTCCCGGGCACAATTCTTACAAGAGTGCAAAAATTAAAATCTTGCATTTAATGTTAAAAATTACATCGGTCAATACCGTATATTTTGTTTACAAAATCTTTAACATCCTTCGTATTAATTAAAGTAATCATTGAAAATAATATCTAATATGCATAATATTTTTTCATAAAAAATACATAAAGGCGCATTTTGAAGTATAATTCCGGTCGCAATGTTTAGTTGCTACGCCACTGGATACAGGCACCTTTCGTTTTTATTGTACCTGTATATTTGAATATTCCTTTGGAGTGAGAAGTTTTAAGTGAAAGCTGTACGGATGGACCAATGTCTATAAATGTAATTTTGTATTCTACTGTTCATTACCAACCAAGGTTATTACAATGTTATAAAAAAGTATAAGGATTTTTTCTTCACATTTTAGTCTGATATTACGACAACCGTGATATTTATCAAATCTATATATATAAAATCCAAATACCACTCACTCATTGATCGCTGTTCCTCAAAAACTACGCAACGTACGGACTTGAAATTCGGAATAAAAGTTCTTCTCATGTTTTCATCGAGCAATAAGAAAGGATTTTCAAAATTTTTGCATTTTAGTGGAGTAATTAACAATTATAATTATTCAACAATACGTATTGTGCGGCACGGCGGCCTGCGGATTTCCAGCTACCGGCAACCTATCCTTTTTGTCTTTCGTCGTCGTGTAGATAAGAATAATTGTTCTGAAAGTCTATCGATAAAAATAATCACATGCATCGCGCATACACCAATACTCATATTATATTATGTAATATATATTATATAGTAGAAATATAAAATCCAAATACCACTGATTCACTTATCTCTATATCTCAAAAACTAAAAACTTCTTCGACGTACGCACCTGAAATTTGGAACAGTCTTTCTTCTAATACTTTCACCGTGTAATAAGAAAGGATTTTTCAAAAATCGCATATTTAAGAGTCAAAACAGTTTTGGACTGAATGCATACATTATTCAACTTTTGGTTACCTAGGAAATATTTTATTTATTTAATATGTTGATTTTAATAATCACTAATTAAGAATTATGTAAGTTATTAAACTGTATAACAACATAATCGAAGCCATAATTTTAAACGGAAAATTTAAAGGTGAACATATACTATTACCACGTATCCCAATGACTCCAACAAATAAGCAATTAGAATTCAAACTTTTGCAGTTTCCAGTGTGACTCGCTTTTGCAATGATCATTAATAAATTACAAGGACAATTAAAAGAATATGTGGACTAAATTTTGAAAATTCATGCTTCTCACATCGATAACTGTGTGAGGCCTGCTCATGCGTCAGAAAACCTGATTTATCTGTGCACGCACCACAAAAGGAAAAACAAAAAATATTGTATAATCCAAATACTCTTTAATAATAGCATCTATTTGAAACCTCGAATTGTCAGAATTTTCTCAATAAAATTAATAAATAAAAAAATAATAATCCAAAATAAATTGAACATTGTTGTATGGATATTAGTATATGCTTAAATATTGTAAATAGTACAGAAAGACGTGATAGACATGGCTATATTTAATATTTACTTATTATAATACATAACAAATTAATATTTCAACCGTTATTTCGGGTGATTTATACTTAAAAAGGTATAGGTTCAACGATAACACCCAAAAAGAGTTGAACATTCACAATTTTCTCAACGGACAACGTCAGGTATTACTCCTCATTGACCATCGCTACATCTCAAAATTATATGAACTTGAAATTTAACATAGTAGTCCCTCCAATATTCAGTATATGCAATAAGAAGGAATTTTAAAAAATATTGGAACCAGCAAATACGGTAATTCAGAGGTAATTTAGCGTATTACTAAAATTACTATACTGATTCATTTGAACTTTCGTTTTATTTGTTTTATAACCGTCAATGGTTACACCAAACTTGGCTTTAAATAGTGTAAAGTAATAATTCATTAAAATCTATGTCACGGCCAAGAATATTCCGTGCGAAGCCGGGTAATTAAGCTAGTTAATAATAATATATTAATTAGTTAATAATAATATATTATCAATAGTTGTACAGTTGATACAAGTATTTACTAAGTATTACTACTAAACAAATCGCAAAATCAGTGGATATTTAAAAAAATACAGTTGGTACAATAATATTGTATTTTAGGAAATCGTTTATGAAAATAAAGATTTATAGAAATTAATTATTGTAATTAAAAAAAAAAAAAAAAAAAAAGTGTTACGCTCATCGCTTGACATTTGAAATATTAGTGGAAACAAAATTATTTAAAAGTTATTTACGTGGTACTACTATTGAGTTTTGAAGGTGCTGTGTCCAACGAGTTGTATATAATTTATAAATCAATAGATACAATTATTAAATAAATATAATTTTCATTTAGTTAATAAAATAATCAGCATTCCAAAATATCAAAAAAAAAAAAAAAATCGAGAACAATAAAATTTTCGATCATTTTGCCTTACCAATCCGTATGCATATGCTGTGGCTTTTGACTTTTTCATAAGTATATTCGATAAAATTTGCGCATTACTCTTTTTTTCATGGTTATAAGTGTACGTATAAAAATATTACAAGTACATTTAACATTAAAACGATGTTCAGAACTTGTCGTGGTAAATCATATCCATAAACACTCGCATTAATCTGTGCAACAGTGGAATAGCAATTATGTGGGCGAATTTCGTTTACGTGTTCGAGATGCATCTTAGATGAATTACGAACACAACAGACACGACCGGCGGTGATACACGCGGTTCACGGGCTTCTTGAACTTTTCCTCTTCGAAACGGTTATCGATCTTTCTCGTCTTTTCCGTGTTCGAGACGTAACACCATCGCATTGCGTAAATACTTCGACCGATGGATTCGATAGCGACTACATACCGTGTGTCATTCGCCCAAACTCACGTTTTTTTTTTTTTTTAATTTTCTTTCCTTCTATCTCGTGAGCACCGACCATTCTAAGGTCTCGTGTTCGTGCTCATCTGCTGTTTCCAAGAAATAAACGTCCGGATGATATACCGACGACTTGCGAGACGAATGCGGCGTGTCCGTGTCATGTGTTGTCGCGAGCTAGAACCGAATCATAACTATTCGAACCCGAAACGGCTCGTACCGAATGATGGCAACAGTGAAATCTGCATCAACGCAGTCAAATATTATAATTGATATTTTTAAAGTAACTAAAAATCGTTAGTGTAACTTGAACTATGAGTACGCTTGTTACACATGGTTACTGAGTTTCAATATTTTGATCCTTTGTCAGTGCCACATTTACATAAAAGTCACCCAAGGGAAAATATTTTACTGCCCCCTCCCAAAAAAAAAAAAAATAAAAATATAACAATAACACTAATTAATATTTAACTTATATTTACTTACTCAGTCGCAATCGCAATCTGACGGGTTACAAGTTTAAATTTTAATTCATGTCCGCAGTTTAATAACCAGACTAAGACCATTATATTCTACACAGAATCAATTAAAATTATCAAATGAATAATTTTATGGTAATTCAATTTTATTTTTCCCCATTAACTTAAGTGTATCAAAACTTAGAATAGACTCAGAAATTTAACTATAAGTACTGTTTTTTAAAATATATCTAACCACATGCATTAAAACAAAAACAAATTTTGACGTGCCTCTAAAATTTTGACATTTCTCTCCTTTGTATTAAAAAAGAAAAGATTTCTTCGGAAATATTGAAATTTATTTAAATTAAATCAATAATGTATAGTTACAATTCACTAAGATTATAAATATTTATAACGAAGTATATTTTACGTAATACATAAAGGTGATTTTACAAAATCATACCAGAATACCGAAAGAGTAGTTCAAGTACAAACATTTGTGGAATATTTCATAAAATTCATTATTAATTGATACTTAAGTATAGTCAAGACTGCTTAAAACGAGTATTCACCCTAATACGCCCACTCTATTGAAGTGGCTACTAATTTTATGGTTTTTAAGCCATACCGAGGTACCTACCTGTTACTTATTATTACTTAGATAAGTGATCTACTGTTTATTTTTGTGTTTTATAGACTCATCAATGCTTCTCATAAACTATGCTATAACACAGATATAATGAGTCTTACAAATAAATTATTTGGTGTGTATAGTACCATCAAATATATTGTTTGATTATCATCAGTTTTAAAATTTTTTTTTTTACACCAAATAATTCATTGAAATTAACATTTTAACAAGAGAATTTCCTAATTTTAAATGTTCTCCAAATTTAACTATACTTTTTAAAACAAATTGGGTGTAACTTTTAATTTTATGCAATTAACATCAAATATATCTTTATATTTTGTTGAATTACAAGAACACAAATCTATGATAAGTATATTTTCAATACCACTTACAATATTTTTAAAATAATTTGTTTATTTTATGAATCGAGAAGAATTAGTTCTTGTGGTTAACATTAAAATTAATTATTTTATAAGCTTTTCAAAAACAGATTAGCTACACAAACATTAACTATAAACGTCATTCAAAATCAACTGTCCAAACGTGCAGTACGCTTAAGACGAACTGAAGTAGAAAACAACGAACTCTCTAAAAGCGCAATATTAGATGACGCGTATTGTTTTATCCGCTTTAGTGTAATATAATATGTACGAGTACGTAGTAGTGTGCACGAATGTAAAATAACCATTTCGGGAGTTCATCAGCCGATGATGCGGTGAGTACTAATAATTTGATACCGACGGCTCGGAAATGCCGAGGTAATTTCTTCAAAGACAAGACCAGTTTAGATATTACATGTACATGCACTGCAATTGTGTTTATTAGGAGCAAAAGGATTGGAAATAGATCAATTGAACGTATGAAATTACACGTTGTTTCCAGCGGTGGTGCGCTGTGCGTCCTAATAACCACATTCGGTATAAGGTATACACCTACATGTGTGTTACGTATAGGTACGCGCGTGGATATATTATAAATGTGCTCGTCGGTATGCGTCCGGAGTAATATGTGTATCGGTTGGTTTTTTAATGATAACAACCGTAATAATAACATAATACTACGAGGCGCGATCGTACCCCGAAGGATGTACTCTCTCTCTCTAACTTTTATTTTATTTTACTCGAACTGAATAACGTATAACTGTACAGTATGCACCGCGATGCATAAACGATATTAAAATAATCGTGCAACGTTCTAGAGGTGAAATCCAGACACGTATTGAACTTTGAACGATTGTTGAGAAATTTAACAAGTGCTACCGAATTGAAAAAACGTTCACTGCACTGATGGTCGGCAGCGATTTCTATGTTCGTGTTTTGTGATGATAATACTATAATATCGACACGCAGCAAACAAAACAACGATAAATGCGCCCGTATGTAATAATCATGCCGTTGCACCATTCATCATTGATTAATAAGAGACGTTTTACAAAAAAAAAAAAAAAAAATATTTATCATCCTGGTCATTATAATGTAATATGTTTAATACCTATATAGCTGTGTACGTTTTAAATACATCTAAATTATTATTATATACACAACGCGTTAATAGTATGTAATTACCTTATACTTTTGAAAGTCGAACCTAATAGTGTATCATCCCGTTTTATGCGGCAGAGGACTAAATTACTGATCATATATTAATTCACAATATCTGTATAGGAACATCATATTATGCGATTAATAAGCATTTCTGTGGGTGTGCCCCTTACATAATAATAACATATTATATGTAAATATTTGAAAAGAGAAAATGTGCATTTCAACGAACCAAATGTACAGTCTTATGTCATTATTTTAATAGGTATTATTCATTCGTAACACAATAATTTAATTTAAATTTATTAATATCCGTTTAATTTTTATAATAATATCGATATTGATAACCTATTTTTATATATTTAATTATTAAAATATGGAATACAGACTTAAATTGTTTGAACATGTTTTATGTGTATATAACAAAATATATGAAGGACTACAAGGAAAAACGATAATTTAAAAAAAAAAAAACAATTTTCTTGCCATTTATTTTAAGAAATAAATTAAATTTTTTTGTAATAATTTTATCAAATCTAGTTGTATTATCACGATACATTTTTTTTAATTATTTCGTACTTTATCTCATAGTTTTTTGAGTTCTGATACTTAACAACTGCAGTAATAAACACTTTATAAATATGGACTATTGTTGTTTTTCTCTGTAGCTTTTCATATAAATCGATTATTGAGGTAAATAAAACATGTCAATTATAATCAATTATTATGAATTTAGGCTTATAAATTGTATCGTGTAAAGCATAACTATAAATACATCAGTATAATCTATAGAATTATGTACACCTAACAATTTGTAAATATCTATTTATCTACCTAAATTAGAATACCATATTTATAAAGAAAATTTGATTTTTAATGATTTTGCATATTTTTATAATTTTTATTGCTATTTTATTCAATTTTTTAAATTTTAAATATGAAAATTAACATCAATATCTAAATATATAACCGCTTTTTATAAATAAAAATATATTTAAAATATTTGTATGATTTAAAAAATGTATCACAAAATATTAACATGTAAAATTTAATTTACGATTTAAAAAACATTCAATGAAAGAAAATGTATTTTCATTAAATGTGTTATTGTAATGATAATAAGTTGATCACACTTACTAAAATGCATTAGAGTTTACTTGTTGCTTATCATACAGCCTAACGTAAAGATCTAACATAGGAGCATAATATACAACATTATCGCGTATAATAAAATTTATAATTATTTTAAACATAAAACTTAGTGTTTATAAAAATGATAAAAAAAGTATCTATCAAAGTTAAAAATCCGAAAATGCAGAATCTTATATTCACGAAAAGGACATTTAGAAGTGGCCATTCAAATTTGGTTATTTGGACGCAAAAAAAAAATAAAATAAAGATTTTATTACATTGTTATTCATATATCATACTATACACCATATAGTATATGGTATAACATTGTATCGTACAGTAAAAATATGTAGAAATAAAGTATTGAGAGTGAATAAATTATAAATAGAATATTATTAAATGTTAAAAATGATGAATAGGATAATATTAAAATTAAATAAATTATGAACAGAAAAATATTGAAATTAATGAAATTATGAATACAACAAACAGATATATTATACCATGAGATGGTGAGTAAATTTAAAATACTTCTAGTATTCCCAGATTATGTCTTTTGATGCTTTTTGGGTCGCCTGAAAATCTTTTTGTACTATTCGAACTGGTTTTTTTTAATGTTAAACTAGATTAAGTGCTTTTTAAATAATTAAAATGTGGGTTAATATTATACTGATATTTAAGATTTAATTGTGATAATTTATATTTTAAAACATGTGTAAAAAAAAATTAATAAGGCCCTGAAGCAAAAGTAAAAAAAAAAATCTTCTCATAACTTAAATATAATGTATTAATTAAAACAAAAACAATGTATATATGTTTAATTATTATTCATCTGATATTTTTGTATATATTTCTCTATAATTAATAATTACCTAAATTAACTTATCAAAAACAACTAAGAGTAAATTAATAATAATAATATATAGCAATTGACCAAATTAGAATGCGTATACCTTAGATGATTGCGATAATCCAAAAGTACAAGAATTTATTACTGAATATATTGATTTCATTGTTTTTTTACCATAGTTTTTTTTTAATAATACCCACTGCTCTATTCGCTTTTAACTTTGTAGCTTTACATTCTCTTTTGTACCTATATCGTCAAAACAGTTTTAATCCATCTTAAGTAAAAGCATTAAATAAATACATCTAACCATCGTTTAAAAAAAATTTCTTTTCGGGGTTAGATTTGATTAATGTCATATAAAAAAGTGTCTATAATATTATTACTTCACTAATGCACATTTTTTTCACGGATTAGTTAGCAAAATATAATTAACTGATCAAATGGAGCTATAAAAACATTAACATTATTATGTTAAGGTATAATACCTATGCCATAAAGTACATAGATAAATGACAGATTTTAACGATTAACATGAGACATAATAAATGCGGTGAACAATAAATAATACGACAGCATATTTATTGTACATGATAGGAATTAGAAATTTTTTTTTTTACGTCCAAACGGCCATCTTTGAATGGTTAGATTAATGGTTCGATTGGTTTATTGATGCTCATTTTGTTCAATATACAAAAGGTCCAAAATAAAAATTGAATAATATACAGTATTGTTGTATATAAATAAGATCAATAATTATGGGATACATAAAGCCGATTGTTTATTATTTTATTACAATCAGACAAATGTACCCAACAAAGTTTAAACGTAAATGCCAAAGTCTAGATTCTTAATTGAAATTGATTTTGAACTTAACCAAACTATAACACATTCGAAGTATATGGTTTTTAGTTTTATTATGACTTTCAAATTAACAAGAGGTAAAGACAGACATTGTTTAGAATTTATTTTTACTTTGAAGACTATTTTGTAATTTTAAATAAATAATTAAATTAAAATATTTATATGATTTAGAAATTATTCAATTATTCTTATATGTTAGAAATATTTATACGAGATAAAATATCTTTGAAATAATAATTTTTTTTTTCAAATGTACGATAAAATATTGTAGGTAGTAGTAGATGTAGTAGTAAGAAATTAAATAAATCAGTATAATAACTTCTTTAACGAAACCGTTTAATGAGTTTCCCGTAATTATTATTTAATAATCTGTAGGTACATTAGGGGTAATGCAAGCCACCGTTTACCAATAAAATAAAACCAGGATAATAATACGACGACGTAAATAATCTTACATTATTATAATATATTGTATGAAAGCATAATTTACATCCTTTTCTGGAATAAGTAACTAGAAATTGATATTTTGATTGCATATAAAATATTCATTATGTTCGATATAAAATTACATTTAATTATAATTTATAACTACAGTAGTCGTAATTTATCCCACGTAACTGATACATAAATTATAAAGCATAAGTGATTTCATTATATCATATCAGACGTGTAGATTTTTTAATAAGTTATTTCTTACATTCCGGGATAGAATTTTACTGTCGAAACTACATGTATTATGTCAAAACGTAATTATTTAATTTCAAGTAAATAAGAAGCAATAAGTAAATTATAATATATATATATATATATGCAGATAGTCCGGATGAATTCAAACCGAACATTGTCCGGATTACCGATTCGTCTAAATCACCGGAGATTTTTCAAGATTACCTATACATAACAAACGAATAAGATTTATATTTTTATTTCCACCACTTTTATATTTATTGCACTTTAAATTGCAAAAATAATAAATAACTTTAACGTAAAGAATAACAAAAAAAAATAAAAACTGTATAATAATAGAACATAATAGTACATAAGCCAGTGATTTTTTTCTGAATAATACTTTGATTTTCATTTCAAAAGAACGTTCTCTTAATTGACATACTATTATACAGGTATATAAGATACTGCTTTGAGATTTATGTATAATTTATATGCTGACCGGATTACGGCGTTCACTGGTTTTTCAGGGACCGGGCTATCGAAACTAAATTTAGGTTGTCTTTAAATTTCTATTAGTTTAGAAGTTCCATAAGATTAGAAATACTTTTGAATTAAAAAAATTACTCATCTATACATCCGTTTTTTAATCTCTTCAGTATATATTATATGCAGATTTTTACTCGAAAGTTTGAAAAAGAAACACCACTGAAGTAAATAAATGAATATTTATAAATGTCTTATTTTCGAAAATTAAAATAATAAGTCAGTGTGTAAATAATAATTAACTATCTTAATCAAAAATGTATTTTTTTTTTATTAAAATAGAAAAGTTTACGATCTGTAACATATGTACAATAAGCAAATTTGATAAAAATAGAATAATATTTACATCACATGAATAATATGAGAAGGGAGGCTGACCAGTGACAGTACCCTCAGGTGGCATTTAAGTTAGGGATTTAATAAATCCCTACACCAACGTCTTTTTAACCGACGAGGAGGATTTTCAGGCAAGTTTACTCTACCTATTTTTTAAGCAAATAATTTTACATTTCTTGATTATAATCATTTTTATCTGATTTAATTAATAAAAACCATTTATCATTCATGAAATCTATGATAATTCACTAACAAATATTGTATTCATAAAGTATTACAAAATTAAACGTTCAACAAATAAAATGCATAACTGTCTCTTGGAGAAATAATAAAATGATGAATAAAAATAAAATATCATACAAATTTCAATAAATAACAAATAAATAATGTGTATATAAAACCATGTATCTACCAACTAAATTGCAGATACAATTAATGGGTTAACATTCCAGTTTAGTCTCATTTGATTTGCCAATTGAACACTGACGTTCTAATTACTGCTGTGTAATATTTTTTTATGCTTTACTGCACTGAATCACGAATGTATATATTTTATCGGTGTTTGTGGAAACGAATTTCGTTTATTTGTATTCGGAACGCGTGCATTGGCGTTTCTCACGTCAAATTCGACGCGACGGCTGCTCGTATGTGAATAACATTTTACCGGACCGAGATAGATATACTACAGTATTGTATTACTAAATATAAACGTATAAGTACATTTGCTGTAGGCAAACGAGATAGAAAAAAAAAAACAAGACAAGTATCGGATAAAACACTATATTTACGAGGATACCAGATGTCGTTAACGATTAACTTCATTAGTGCACCTTACACGGCGTGCAATGTATACCCATATTATGTGAAACTAGTTTAATAATGATATATTATTTATCCATTAATAATTTATCTGAGAGGCTGCCATTTAATCGGCACATGTGTCTTGCGATTTCAAATCAATTTAATTCGTGTGCCTACACATGGCACACATGAGCACGCGCGCGCACAAATGCGTCGAATGGGCGAGTACGAATTATTACTTTATTGTACTACACTGTACTCACGTGACGGGCAGCAGCCCATTAATTCGTATTGCGTTCCTCGATTTCATAAACATCTAAACGTACTGGGATAAGAAGATTAGAATTTCGTGTAACAACGGTTTCATCTTAAAAACAAGCAAAATACACGGATTCAATCGGAACGGCTATAGGTGTGTTGCTGCCCGAAATGTCATTAACGTATTGGAGACCGATGAATTGCGGCCCGGTCATATTTTATCACTAAGTTAATTGCGACCCGGGGTCAATTCGCCATTCCATGTCCATTGGTTTAACGTGCTCTCCTACTGAAGTTTTTATAGATTTTGAACAAGCAATCCACAGTGCTGTAGCAAAAGTCTTCCATAATGCAAAAATAAGAGGATGTCTATTTCACTTTGGCCAAAGTTGGTGGAGGAAAATTCAAACTTTAGGACTCACGAACATTTATAATATAAATACAGATGAAAGTTATTATTTCAAATTTTTTTTTGATTTGCAGTTTTTGGATTCTGACAACGTCATTGATTATTTCACGGATGAATTGTTAGCAATATTGCCCGCTAAAAATGATCGAGTTGTACAATTTACCGACTATGTTTTCGAAAACTATATATCCCCGGATGCCATGTGTCCTCTAAATTCATCTTTCTATTCTAGTCATCCTAATATCTATAATTTTATTGATGTGTTAGTAGAAATTCTATCAGAAACGTATATCAAATGTAGAAGCAATAAAATAAAAACGAAGAAAATAAGTGAAAAAGAAGCATTTATAAGACAATAGATGACAAAGCTAGCACAAAAAGAAATAGAGTGGTTTGATTTCGTTAAATCGTTAATTTTTAAGTTTTTGCCCAACCAGCAATCTTAAAAAATTAATTTTACCATAAATTACCATACATTTTGCCATTTTTACATAAATAATACTAAAAAATTAAAAATAACAAATTTTTGGGAGACGACTCAGCCAACTTCCTCGTGGTGTCTTCTGAATAACGATGATAGGCTGATATGAAATGATAAATAAAATGTGGCTGCCACTCGTACGTCTGTTTTATAAACACGAGCCGCACTCGTACTTAATTTAGGAATTGGGCCGCAACTCACCAAAACCGATCAAAACAGGGAATTTACATGAAATTATGTTTTGCACAATTTTTACTCTCCGTATTTTTCTGTAGGCATGTGAAAGTTCCTGCAAACGTGAAATCCTTATCACTCTGTATGTATATGTATGTATATTGCGTGTATATTATATTTGTATGGGTTAAGTGGAAGACTGCAGATCGACGACAATCGCCGGTAAATGTTAACATTCACTAAGCCAATATTAATGCAATATTTTATAGTAAATCAAACCAGTAATCGTTAAACATACACCAAATGCACAGTCGGTTAATTGTTGACTGATGAAAGGAAAAACAGCTTATTATTAGTACTACGATATTGAACTATACGTCAAACTATTATTGATCGTACAAAAAGAATACTAACTGATAAAATAAAAAAAATCAATACGAATAACTTACAATATATTTTTAATAACAACAGCTGCATACCTATTACGTTTATAGATGACACATTTTATCGCACCGTGTGGTACGCGAAAGTATAAATTTTAATGAATACGTATAATATATTTATATTTATATATACTAATTATAATATAATTTATGAAATTAATAATAGTTTGTGTAGTATGAAGAATACAAATAAAAAATATGTAAAATATGTAAAAAAATCACCCTTAACTAATATAACAACATTATTGTTAATACTGCTATTGGTTATAGATATAGTTATAGATTATAGAAATCTACAGCATAATTAAGAAACAGTATTGCCTCTATATTATCAATTCATTATTTTTCTCAATATATATTTTTTTTGATTTTTTTTATATTTAAAGTGTACTAAATAAAATATTAATTTATTGATGCATCGATAACATTCAAAATCCATCAAACACATTTTTCGACCGCTAAAAACCATTAGCTGATATACATTGTTCAAGTAACTGGCCGATTAAAAATATTCTACAAATTATTTTCTTTACCCGTATATCAATGATCCTGCTAATGAACCCCGACAATCACGAACTAATAATAATAATTATCGATTTCGAATTTTCACAGTAATATATACCGCAAGACAATGTAGTACAATATTATTCCGAAGACTTGAATGTTTAACCAAAGGCAGTTCCTAAAAAAAATATAAGCTTAAGTATATCTTTCGCACAACACCCGTCTTAGATTAGAGAGCAATGTACACGTGTTATCACTTCGTTTAAAAAACAAAACAACATGTGAGTGTAATTATTTAGTTAATCTATACGTGTATACTTACGCGTAATGATGTTGTATTAGCATAGTTTAATTTTATTCACTACTGCTATTAGTACTACGTCAGTATTCTGATAATCTACTGCTAGTACTAGTACAAATGTATAACAGTCCTTGTAAAACATATCTCGTACGTTACTGCATACGTACATACAAGCATACTCATTACTCTTACATTGATTGTTTTTTTCCCACGGTGGCGACGGCCGTCGAAAACCGCGATTTTTGACCAAGCATACCTGTGCCCGCCATTGTGCGTTGTTCACGGTGAACAATGACGATATTAGCCCCACATCGTGGAATGAAAAAAAAAAATCGGTTACCGAAACGGTAATTAGTTTGCGCGGTTATAATTGGTGTATTTGTCACGCCAAATTATTTTGATTTACAATACGTATTAAATTGTGTACAAATTAATAATACGAATTCGATGTAGATTGCACGGATAGATTGGGCGACGGACGAGTCGATTTTTAAATGCTTCTAATCGCATACATAATGTGCGCGCACGGCACTAACGAGTATCGATTTCACAGTTTAACACAAAAATCGAATTCGAGTTCTGATGATGCGCTTGAATGCTCGACGAGTTCGCTGGCGCGTATGTATGACTTTGCAAGTACGGTTGTAAATACCTACCTGTAAACACACAAAATCATCCTACACACACACACACACACACACTGGTAACATGGTTGTGCAAGCAGCATACGATCATCGATTATAATATTATAGTCGGGTTTTTATAGTTACTGACGTCGATCAGAGTTTGCTTTTGGGGATTGTTTGATTCCATTAGATACTTAATGAGTGTGTGACCCGACGCAATGAGTAAATGAAGGTACAGCCGCGACGCAGGTACGGTATCCTCATAACGTATCGGTACGCGGCGACCATTTAATGAACCGGGATAGCTAAATAATTATTGTTCTTTTCTACACCACGGAGGTTAGATTTTCTAGAAACAATAGCGTAGACACGTTTGAGTCTATTGAATATTTCTTAATTGAATATTTCGTATCGATTGTGCGCTTTCTAAATCATTATGTTTTTTTTTTTTTTTTTAAACATTACTCATTACGTTTCAATGGATACGTGATGTATTTAAAATAAATAAAAGTACGATTTGTGTTTGGTATAAATATTGGTACCTACCACCGAGAGCGTGTTCAATTGTTATGCATTAGTATTATTGTTGTAGATGTGTTTCCGAGATTATTTCTCGAATTCGGTTTTTGTTTGCTACGACGATTTTTTTTTATTTTCCCCCGTGACCTTAAAATCAAATACTTTTAATGTGGATACGTATAATTGTAAATAGGATAGGTAAGACAATTGCAATTACACGGTTCCTTGAAGAGAGACGGATATGAGAAATAAATAAAAATAAATTATAAAAACGAACCCATATAATTTATTCCTATATTACGTTGTATTGTATAATAATATGCCTAATTATATAGTACATAGGTTTGTACATTTAAACGTACAGAAAATACAATAATAAATTATTAAACAACTATTTAGTTAAACATCCAATGATGGAAATTAATTTGGATAAAACAATTTGACGTGATGTAAAATATGCGTACACGTCACTACACAATATGTATATAATTAATACAGCATATAATATATAGTTAATTGAATTATCTATATGTATATATATATACACACAAAATGCAAATGAAGTGCGAAAAATCTTCTACAATAGTATACACACATAATTATATATATATTTTTTTTTTTGGTATTGGGTTAACGAAAAGTTTAGTATGAATAATATATAACGAACAAATATAACAAGCGCATAATGTACATAACGTATATTATTATACTAATAATAATATTATCAAAGTGTGTATGATGGACAAACTAGTTTAAGTATATAATATAAATGAGTTATGTATACAATGATTACACGTATATATATAAACACTATAGGTAGTTTAAAAAATAAAAACATAAATGTGAATTTTTTACATATGCGTTACGTCGTAGAACACCGGACAACGTTTGTTTACAAATAGAAAACAAAAATAAAATGTTTGTAATACATTAATTTATGTCTAAAAATCAATTCATCTAGTTTCTTACGACTAACTAATTGGTACCAAACATCAAAGTATTGTTATTATTATTAATATCGTTTTTATAGGTCCAATCTCCGACTATCGGAATCGCACGCGTAAATATAATAGTAACTACTACTAATGCGTGTAGCACAATTGAAGCGCATATTACATAAACCCAGTGCTCGACTTGCGAGTGAACGCAGGGGATGGAGTACCCCGATTAATTTTCAGAAATTTTAGCCTCCCCCTACTATTATTACGTTATAATTGGTACGATTAACAAGTCTTGGGGACGCTATTTTTTTTTTTTTTTTTTTAAGTAAACAGAGTACCCTTTTTTTAATTTTGCTAAATCGAGCACTGAATAAACCTTGACAAATTACGATGATAACTCCTGTACGAAAATTGAACGTACGGATCGTTAGTGAGAAGGACTAGGACGCGCGCGCTCACACAAACGATTTCGTACGGGGGGTTGAAACGCGTACGACGTGATGGAATGACAGTGTGTGAAAACAGTGATTCCATCGATTCACCCCCCCCCC